>NC_057809.1:621291998-621313546 GCF_018294505.1 Triticum aestivum
ACACACGCACGCACACACGCACACCCCCCCCACATACACTAAGACTCCATCTCTCTCTCTCACACACACACAAACTAAGACTCCATCTCTCTCTCTCACACACACACACACCCCACACACACACTAAGACTCCATCTCACACACACATGCTCTAGGCGAAGCATTTGTTCCTGCCACCCTTCATCCAACCTTATCCGTATGATAAACAATCACCTTTATTTACTCGCATAACATGGACAAATTTCACTTTACTTTAGTAGTCAGCAAACTTATCATCTATACCCTTATAAAAAAACGAGTTGGCGGTGATGGTGTGCCTGCCATCTTGTAATACAGACCGTATGATCTATATCTGAGGATAGAAAGCAAACTATGATAATTTTACAAAATATACCCGCACCTCTCTCCACATCATTATCTCCCGCAACCTCATTGCTCAGCAATTAAAAAAGGAATAAGTCTCTGGAACAATCTAGGATGCATGGTGGCCGCTGCCGCCTGCCGGCGCCGTCCATCCCCATGCCTCCGCCCATTCCGACCACCAGTCACCACCACGCTCCACTCCTCCCCGCCTTATCTCTCATCTTGCATTTTTTCAATGACATTCTCGAGATACCAGTTTTCCGATAAAATTCTCAAGATATCATTAGTTTTTACACATGGGATTACTCCTGCATGGGTCAATCACAACAGGTGTTCTGTAAAAAAATGCATATTGATGTTTCGTGCAATGCACGAGAATCTTGCTTGTAATTATATAACGCAAATCACGAGCAGGAAGTGACATTTTTTTGACACAACCACGTTAACATGGCCACGTAAATCACTAGCTAAAGTAAATACCATTATACTTATATCCCGATGCAAAAGGTTGATTACATGTCCGAAGAGTAGAGTCGCACACACGCACTCTGTCTATCAGAATCTCTCTCACACGCACACCAGTTACGTGACGCCCACTTAAGCAGACACGTATGTTACAATTTGTACACCCGCGGGTACACATGATGCTGCACATTTATTTAAGCCGGAAGGCGAACCCAAACAGTAGCTGCATTCATTCCCCTTCCGCCGCCTCTTCTCTGGTCACCGTCGCCCGGTAGCCATGGGTCGGCCGAAGGTAACAACATACGCCATACTCCCGCCGGAGCAGCGCTTTAATATGGAAATTTTAGTGGCCATGCATGCATCTTTTTGTGCTAGCACTCCTATATAAGGGTTGACCGCTCGCTTCCGTGGACGTGCGCGGGCGGTGGAAGAGGAAGGAGAAGGGAAGCGGGTTGTGGAGTAACGTTTTTTACCACAATTTCTTAGGAAACTGAGTGCAATAATTGAGTAGTTTTGCAAACTACTAGTACTACACCTGAAACGGTTCAAAACCTATACTCCCTTGCCAGCGCGCGCTTCCCGCGTGAAACGGTCAGCGTCTCCCTGGAGCATCAGTGCCGCATTAATGCCCGGCCAGAGCGGAGGCGACCTCTCACTGGCGCTGGCTTTGAAGTGGCGTGACGGCCGAGAGAGCGCCGCTTCCCGGTGCACGCGACTGCTCCGCGTCGAGACTGGCCATAGGCCCCGTTTGGATCCATGGGTTAGAGTTAGTTTGAGCTAGTTGGGGCTCAAATAGCCCTAAAGTATCCAAGCATGAGGGTTTAAATTGGAGCAAGTTGCACCGAACCCACAAAAGAAAACTATCCCACCCAAGAGGTGCTAACTGGAGATAGTTCTCATTGGGACCACTAAAAAATCATTTCTCTCTCTCCATGAAGTGCATTTATTGTCAATCTAACCCGGTCACCCAAACACCTCTTTGGCTACAGTTAGTTCAGGGTTAGTCTAACCTCTAGCTAAGTTAGAGTATCAAACAGGAGCAGTATAGGACATGCAAGTTGCTCAAAGCATACAAGCAAATTCGTATGTGAAAGGATTTTTTTTAGAATGCTCTTGGCATGTCGCTAACGTGTGATAGTTAACCGACCTCAATAGACGGCAGAAACGCCAGCCCGCAGCACTTTGATAGAGACGAGGAGGGAGAAGCGATACAGGCTGCTGGATTACTAGAGATAGGTGTCGCACGGAAGCCAAGAAATATGGTGATACCGTGGGTTAGCCATGTAGAGTACTAGTATGATGTAACTACACTGGGCTGCCGTGTTTCGTACTCTTCCACTCCACTGTGGAGATGATTGGTTAATTTTATATTGCTGAATAATATTAAATATTATGAGTGCAGACGCTCCACCACGAGGTTCCTTGCTCCTTCTCGGTCGTCCGGAATCTATGTTCTTCCACTCTCTCTTTTTACGTGAGCTTTGTTCATCCTTTTGCCAACACGCGAGACATCTAGCATCAAGGTGCACGTGTTATGCAAGGATCGTTCCATCTATATGAAGAACATGTGGGACTGGAACTACGAGATGAACATGTACCCAGGAGTGGACGTACGAACCTGAGTAATGTAGCGCAGTAAGTGAAGTAGAAAGGCACAAATGGTATGAACATGCGTGGCATATAGAGTGTGTTTGGTTGCGTTCTCGTCTCAGCATAGCTGTTCCCTCTTCATGCATGCTCAACTCAACACCCCTCTTCATGCATGCTTCTAGTGTATTTGTGCTAAACTAGTGTGGACTCATGCACCCTCCATACACTCTACCAAACACCCAAAAGTAGGTCGAGAAGGGAACTCTTGGGCGGCATTTGTCTCTTACTACGTACTACCACTAAATGTTGTACGTGCAATGCACGGAGATGTTATGGAGTACATGCCTAAGTACTCTACTACTACTATATTAGTTGGAGGCACATATTAACTTTTATATTTGTTTACATGTATGCCCCGAGACCTTCCAACTAGACGTGTCTTTCTCTCTAGGTCGCACTTTGTATCGTTCATACCACTAAGTACTACTACGTGTCGTCTCCGACCCAGAAGTGGAAGAAGTGGAGAGGCTCTACCACGCTGTTTTTTTCACGCTGGGCTCTACCACGCTGTTCATGTCCCACTCCTTTCGCTGACGTGTGGGACATCCAGCACGTGCCGTGTTTGGCACCCTTCGTCGTAAGGCTAGCCATAGTGGGGGTAACATAACCGGTAATATGCACTTGGGATTAGCAAACATGCTTATGTGGCACACAATTAAATAAGAGGGAGAGAGAGGGTTATAGTAACATAGGTAGATACCGTATCATGTTAAATGCTATGCTACTTTGTGTCATGCATGACAATAAATATGGTAATCTATGATACTACTTTATGATACTATGCACTATGAAGCTAGTATCATATACTAGTATCATATGCAGGATACTAGTATATGTTACTCCCCACTATGAGTAGCCTAAGAGTTGAAACACTAGCATTCATCAGAAATAAAAAATAATTATAAATCGGCAGTGATACTATTTTTTTTGCGAACCAATCAGCAGTGATACTATACCACGCGGTTTCCTTGCTCCTCGATATCGGAAAGAATACTTCCGTTCGCCAACATGTGGGACGTCGACCATCCTGGTCCACTTGCCATGCACGCAGAACTCCAAGGGAGAGTCACCTAGGTCGTCGCGCCGCAGTAACAATGACTAATGAGCCGTCAAATCACAGGCCCACTTCCCACTGTGAAGTTGCTCGGATGAAGGAACCATCATGACTTCGTTGAATTCCGCTTCTTGAAGAAAACTACTGTACCAGCAGTACTGCTAGCTACAGTAGTTACTCCAACAGAGGCCTCCTTTCGTTCATAGGATAGGAATATGAAAATCATAGGAAGTGAGATGACATGCATCTCAATTCCTATAGATAAAGAGATGTCATTTGATGCTTAGGATAGGAATTTTTCCATTTAGTCTAGGCTAATGTACTGGTAATTTGCTCTAAAAACTACAGTAGTAACTAGTAGTATTGGTACATGCTCGTACTCAGACACAGACACACACACACACTAACTACTAGTACTACTACTTCTCACATGCTGGCCAGACGCCGTCGTTCTCCCTCCCGGCTTTGTCGGCGACACCTCACCGTGCTTGGATCTCCGCCAACCTCTCCGCAGCAGCGCGTGTGTCCTTTTCTTTCTTGCGGCGGCGGGCCTCTCTTTTCTTGTGTGCTTTCTGACTTTTCCGCTCCCTCTGCGCGGCTTTGGCCGCCTCTTGATCTACCGCCCATTCGGCCTTGGCATCTTCAAATTCCTCCCACATAGTTGTGAGGTCGCGAGCAGCGATGAACTCAGCACGGCGGGATGCCATCGCTTCCTACCATTTTGTGTGCGGTCGTGGGCGGCGAGGAACTCGGCGCGGCGGGATGCCATCGCCGCCTTACCGGTTAGTGTGCGGTGCGGTGGCATGAACAACGCTTGGTGAGAGCTCTGGGGTGGAGTGGCTGGACAACCGTATAGTGCATTGGTTTGTCAAGAGCTCAAGGACAGAAGACGAAGCAAATTTGGATTCCCCTTCAATCCTGGTCATTTATTACCGAGTAAAATGCATTGGTGGTCATCGAACTTGTCTTGTTAGCTCACCTTGATCATTGTATACGAGATATGGTGATTATACAGTCACTGGCTCAGCGTATAGCTCCGCATTGACAAAGTCAAGGAGTGGGTTCTGCAAGAGCCCGTCTCTACACGTGCTCCTAGGTATAAAAAAAATATTTCTAAAAAAAGGCATAAAAAATTATGTCTTAAAAAAAGAAAGGTAAAAAACATTTGAGAGAAAATAGATAGAGAGAAAGTGAGAAAAAGCTGTAACCTGGGCATTACATGAGGAAGGAGGGAATGGTGCACATGCCAAGTTCACTGGGCTGCCGTGTTTCACACTCCTCCGTCGTAACAGTGGAGACAATAGCTTTCATTAAAAATAAACAATGAATACTCGTTGCTCTCGTCCTCTATATCGGAAAGAATACTTTCATTCGCCGACATGTGGGACGTCGACCATCCTGGTCCACCTGCCATGCACAAAATTATCCTGGTCTACCCCGATCGTATCGCAGGCCCAACCTTTCCCACTATAAGTTGTTCGGACGAAGGAACCATCATGACTTCGTTGAATTCCGCTTCTTCAAGAAAACTTACTGTACCCGCAATACTGCTACCACACGCAAAGACTGGACGGCACTGTACCACGTGATATCACTGAAACCCACTAGGCCAAACTAGCCCGCCTAGGTCATCTATTTTGAAACGGAGGGAGTACGTCTCTACACTGCTATGATTTTGTGTTGCACGTTCTCTGTACTTTTGCTACGATTTTCGCGCGACGAGTAGCCCACAATTATAGGAGCTAGGGCTATTGGTCGATCGACGAGGGATAAGTATAAGCGTACCACGAGCTCATCAGCCTCAACGTTTCTCTTCGGTGAGTGTTTTGCAAGTACTATAGCTCGCACAGTAGGTAGCCTACTAACACCAAGAATCATCAAACAAGCCCTGCTGATATGATAAATAGTTCAAACTTACATCTAAGCATGCCATATATTACATCAAAAGCTGGTGAGGATACATCTGTTTCCATAACTCGAAGAGGGTTCGCATGATTCACTATCAAACAAAAGTAGCAAGATCCGCTCACACAAGACAGTGCACTAGCCCTAAGATGGTTTGATAACATGCATCGTTCTTGTAATTAAACACGGGGCAATGCAAACTACCCTGAAGGATTAGAGCGACCAACTATTTCTTATCATCGATCTCTCGGGCAATGACCACAGCACAGACATCGGCATGGGAATCGATTTCTGGGGCGATGTCCACAGGACCGACCGCGATATCGGAATCGATCTCTGGGGCGATGTCCACAGGATGGACAGCGGCATCGGAATCGATCTCCGGGGTGATGCCAACAGGACAGGCCACGACATCGGAATCATCAAGGACGTCCACCGGCACCTGCACAACCCTAACATATTAGCAAGCACATTGCAAATAATAAAAAACCACAACTATGGTAATAAGCCATTATTTTTTACCTTGTGCAGCTCACCGGGGGATGTCATCCCTCCGGGGGCCATCTCCTCGTCCTCGATGGGGGCCATCACCTTGCCAGGGGAATACTGCTTCTCAACGGCGACTATCTCCTCAAAACTCGGTCTTGAGCCTCACATAGGTGGCAATCAAAGTTCCTGGGGTAGGCACGGTGGGGCCCTTGCTGTTCTTCCAACTTTCTTTGAGGAGTTCGACGCCAACATCCTCAACTCTTTGGCCAATGCTTCCTTCTTGGAGTTCTTCGTCTCCATGGGTTGGCCCGCCAACATGGTCAACTCGTTGGTCGGTGCTCGCTTCCTGGAGATCGCTGTCTCTAGTGGGTATCCGCAGGCAACTCTTTCCCTAGTGCTCCAGGATCCATCAATGAACTGACAAACAAAAAGCAATCAAAGGAAACCACAATCGTAATGAAAACGGGAAAAGAATAGGATGTGAGAATCGGTCGGTGCTTCGCAAAAAGAAGATTCTTGAAATGAAAATATAGCAGCATAACTGATTCGCCCACCTTTCCTTCGTCGGTACAGAAGAAAAATGGCAGAAGGGAGTAGCCTGGAGTGAGGTTTTCTTCAAGAAAGGGAAGAAAGGGCTTGAACGAGCGTTCCAGTGAAATGATGGTTGCTTCGTCCAGTCCAACTTGGAGGCCACCTTACCACTGCTGGTAAACGTGTGGGTTTTGTGATATGACGGGCCATGACGGCCACACCGGGGTGACAGGTGAGTCTCGACTGTAGCACCTCGCTGTGATTTGGTGGATGACACGCGGGCCCGGATGCTTTGAAATGTCCCGCATGTAGATAGAACGGCTAGTCATATAGGAGTGCTCAATATTATGCACCGCGACCAAGGCAGAGAGGAAAACAAGAGAACTACGTAATTAATGCATGAGTTTAATTAGGGTAGTTTTGTAAAGTATGAGATACATTCCTCCAATCGCAAAATGCCTTGGTTCATGAGATTTGAGATTTGAGCCCTATAAACCGGAAGGAGGGAGTACTGCACACGGTGTAGTCTAGTCACTTGTTGAAATCTCTACAAAGGCAAATACTCCTTTCCGGTTTACAGGGCTATACTACTCCCTCCGTCTAGGTGTGTAAGTCATCTTACGAAAACCAAATAGTCCCAAAACACTTAGGCGCGGTGCATTAACTTCTACCTTGTTTCTTTACATATCAACAAATAAGAGATGAGAGGTGTGCATGCTTTTAATGACTTGCAATGGCTAGTTCATTGCATGCAATGCTATTAATTAGCAAATAAACATTGGTGACCCCAGGAGGAAACGGTGCTAAGCGCGTGGACCTATGCAGAATGAGTATCAACCAATGGATAATGGAGGTTAATTGTTAAACAATAGCAATTTCGTCTCATGCAAGAGCCTGGCTAGTACTCCAAGGAACCGCACCACGCGAGCGTTCGCAACTGCCACGTTCGGGTTGCGCTTGGATCTTCGCCTCTTCGAGAAGACGAACAATGATGTTACTCCTACTTCTACAGTATCGAATCCACTGCTGCATGTCCGTCCACCTCGTGCGGGAGGGATAGTGTGTAGCGAAAGCTTCTACTTACTGCTCCTGCCTTTGCGTCTATGACAGGTGGACCCAACAGGTGGTTGGCCCTCCTGTCATGCAGCCAAAGGCAGGTGCAGTTAAGGCACCGGAGCTCAGTCCATGAGGGAGAGGGCGTTGTAGTAATCAAATTTCTCGGTCTTGTACGAGTTGACGCGACACATCAAAGCACTGCACTCGATATAAGTCTTTTTACACGTTTCAAATGGGCTACTTCGTATGTAGGAGTAGACATATTCTGCTTCGTATGTAGTCACTTGTTGCAATATCTAAAAAGACTTATATTTGGAAACGGAGGGAGTACAACACATGCATGCATGCCGTGGCTTTCCTTTTGATACTTGCATGTGTTTATTTGATGCACCTTGCCAAATTTTGACTATAAATTTAACTAACCAAATTTTCATGCATGTCACAAAAAATTACGGGGCTGTTTGGATTGTGACTATGTTTGTCTTATGTTGCCACATTATTTTTCCCACACTTGCCACACTTGCCTAACCTGAGTTGCTCAAATTATTAGACACACTTTGGCTTGCCTAAGGGAATCTTACCACAATTTTTGTGTCTATGACATGTGGGGTTCACTGCTAATAAAAAAATTCTTGTCTTAGGTGTGGCTAATAAAAAAGACTTATATTTAGGAATGGAGGGAGTAGAAAATATAAATAATAATGCATGTTGGGGCAACCCACGTTTCTGCTAATTTTAGCCGTGGGCTTGTTCACAATTTTTACGAGGGGGTGGTTGTTCATTTAATGGAGGGACTTGTAGTACCAGACTTCAACGATACAAAGTGCGACCTGGCACACTGTAACACCACTTGGAACAAGCGGGTAGCTATCTCAAAAACAATCAACAACTAAAAAAACCGCGACCTGGCATGTAGTAGCACACAATTTTAAACGATTGTTTTGATGGAGTGAAAAAGGAAAACTACCCCATTACGTATATATATAGGCCGGAGCCTCCGCGCTTGCTTGCTAGGGTTGCTCTATTCACACACTCTCATCCTCTCCAGATCTAAACAAGATAGGGGTAGTAACACTGTCTTTCTCCCTTCAAAAAACACTAGCTTTCTATCCTCACCGCTGGTTACAGATCCGGACATATCCCCCTCCGCCGGTGAAGGGGAGGAGGGGCAGCGTTTAGGCCGTTGTCGATAGCGAGGAAGGAGACCCACTGCCGGCCGCACTGTTATCTCCGGCCGAGCGCCGGCGCGGGAGGTCCTCCGATCCCTTCCTCATTGCCTGTGGGAGGATCCGACCTCCCGCCGCCCACCTATCCACATCCTGACGACCTTCAGGTATATCTTCGTTCGAAACCGCCTTAGCTCTACTTCCCTAGCTTGCTACGTCGCTGCATGTGCATCATTTTCTACCTCTCAGCCCCTCTCGATCGGATGGTCCAATGTCACATATTTTTTTCTTCTTCTATTGTTAGAGGTAAAGCTACTTCATGGAGTCGAATCTTGTACTCCCTCCGTCCGAAAATACTTGTCATTGAAATGGATGTATCTAGATGTATTTTAGTTCTAGAAACATCCATTTTGATGACAAGTAATTCCGGATGGAGGGAGTACTTGGTTCAAACAAGAAATAAAGTGGGGTTGGGGGAATTTAGTATGTACATCGGACTTGGTACAAACATGAAGGAAAGGGGGTGAAAGTAGTACAGACTGGTCATCCAACTGGTCTCTTGGTCGAAACGGGAAATATAGGGGTAACGCTGTACACAGTGGTATGACCAGGACTAGATTTTCTATCCACACATAGGAGCAGGTGGCTAGAGTGAACAAAAATGGGACCAACCCAGATATGTTTCTTGGATGTTTGTTTCTCGGGGCAACAAACTATGAATCACCACTTTATGCCCCTGTTTACGTACATGGTGCTGGACTGCTGTTCTTAATCTAATGTCCCTGGTAAAAATGAAGCCATGCCACTATTACAAGCCACGACAAGTTTAGCCAAATGTTTTTGCCTGTAATTGCTTGAGACTCTGAATGTTTCCTCTGTGCCTTTTTGTGCAAACAGGGATATCCAATTCACCTGGTTGTTGTTGTGACCTTTTGGTGCACTGCACAAAACTCTTCTTAAAAGAAGTGACTTTTGTGCTGTTTAACTGGAATGTCAGAATGGAACAGTTGGTTCATTTTGGTGGAGCTGCACAAAGGGAGATCTGTGTTCCAATCCTCATCATCCATATTGGCGCCATAACCTTCCTTTAGGTAAGAATGATATTTAATGCATGTATTCATCTCTATTTTCTGACTGCCATGAGAAAATAATGCTGTTTTTTACTAGTACACTTGTACTCCCTCACTGACAAAACCAATTCTGAATTAGAAGGCCAATCATGTACTTGGTTTCACCAACTGGTGAGGAGAAAGAGAAACAGAGCATGAAGAGGAAGAAGAAGAATAAATAGTGACAAGGCGATCTTGCTGAAGCCAGAGGCCTCAGTCGAGGCCATTCAAGGGCTCCGGCAACGACTACCTTACATGTGAGACGATCCTCCAGGGAGCCCTTCCACTTCTGCTGTCTCACTTAATTAATTAGGAGTACTTAAGCACCACTAATTTATTACTGCCTAATTTTCCTGTTGGAGTTAAACAAATCTTTAGTAGGACCCTATGCTGAATCATGTACGTGTGTATGTTTGTCAATGGAGGTGAATCATGTGGTGGAGCAGGGAGGGAATATTATTAGTGTCATGACATAATAGTGCTATTGTTTTGCATGTCAATTTATTGCCATTGGTTCAATGAGGAAATGTTTTGCGTATTGTCCATCATGAATTTGATGTTACTGTTTGAGTAATATGCTAATGTCTTCCTATCCTTTCTCACTAAGCTAATGAAGGTTTCACCTTGTTCCTACTTGTGCAAACAGGGATCATGTTGTGCCAATCATACATTTTAGTGAACTACACAAGACAATACAATGACCTGTATCCCAGCCAGTGCTTTAACTCTGCTGGAAGTTCTTGATAATCTTTTGATATAATCTCAGCACTGGTAAACAAGAGTGATTTCAACCATACATTTGAAGTGCACAAAAATATATACTATTGTGTGATTCCAGTGAGTGCTTTATCATCTCTTATGGGACTACATGAATAAGCTTTTTTTCTCAGGTTGGTACGGGCCTAAGGCCTTCACCCATATTAGTTTGCTGTCATCTCTATTTGTATCGTGCTACTGTCATGAGAAACTCCTTTATCTTTGCATGTTAAAGTTTTGCAACCTATGATAAATGGCAATGCTTTGAGTGTTGAGTTGAGCTAATTGGCACTGATTAAATAAACTAATACCTCTCTTTAAGCAAGACTACTATGTTGCTAACTTTACCCATTAAGATAATGAGGGTGCTTCTATTTGTTAGTGTATGTTTCATCAACTAGTCCCACTATTACAGTAATCTCACTCTCTCAATATATATGTGCCAACAGGGATGCTCAATTTTGGTGGAACTGCACAAAAACTTTGGGTGCTTCATTGCCTCGACAGCTTTCGTCCTTTCCTGTCAGTCGCTAGACTCCGCTTGCTTTCTTCCTTTGCTGTCAGTCGCTTGGCTTATCTCGGCTTCCAGTCAAAGGAAATAGTAATTGATATGCTACCTCACACAGGTTGGTACTGGTCTTTATCCTGATTATTGTGCCTGTCATATGTATTGGTAATTTGGTATTGTGCTACTATTTGCCAATTTCATAAAGGAGTAATTTGGAGCCTGAACTCGCAGGCAAATCATTACATCGGGTGATTTCAGTAGAACTGCACAAAATGATCAGATGGGCAGGTAGTTATGCTGCTGCTATGTACTCCAAAGTTCACTCAGACAACCAGATCGACTATGGAAGCAGAACTCACAGCATTAGACACATCATGCGTCGAAGCAGAATGGCTTCGAGAGCTTTTGATGGATTTGCCGGTGGTTGATAAACCAGTGCCGACTATCCTTATGAACTGTGACAATCAAACAGTGATTGCCAAGGCTAAGAGTTCAAAGGATAACATGAAATCCACAAAGCACATAAGAAGAAGATTGAAATCTGTCAGAAAATCAAGAAACTCCAGAGTAATAGCGTTGGATTATATCCAAACGGCTAAGAATCTGGCAGACCCTTTTACGAAAGGGCTATCACGGACGATGTTGAAAAGAAGTGCCTATATTCATTCGAGTATCAACCGGCGTCAACCAATTGTCAAACTCCAAGTATTAGGAGAGTGAACGCCAAAAATATTGCTTGGTGCATAGCCCAGAAAAACGCAGTCCAGTCTTTGGTCCCAACTTGTGCCTTTTGGTTATCAGCACATATGGTAGCGAACTATATGGCATGGAGTCTAAAGATTCCAGACAAGTTGGTTGACGTGTATATTCATCTGGCACTTAATCAGTCTGCACACCAAGGATGCTCCATTTCAGTTGAACTGCACAAAAAATTTGGGTGGTTCATTTTCTCAACCGCCTCCTTTCTCGTCTACAATGTAGAATTTTGGCGAGATACAGGACCAAGATGAGCCAGTAAACTAGTTGGATGAAAGTAGTGGCCAAGTTGCTCAAACCTCCCTCGGCACGAGGCCACTATTTGAGGATAAACCTACAAGCAAAGTTCAGATTGTCTGTGCTTCCTCTTATGTACTCGAAATTTTACTCGTACAAGAACTAATTTTAGCAAGAAGTACCTCCGATTGAACACCATTTACCAGTTTGTACCCTAGGTAATTAAAGTTCGTCCATGGATCATATTGGCTGTGATCTCAATCATTTGGATGCATAAACATACTGAACATGTGTATATTTGAATCTTTTTGTGAATTATGTATGAATATTGTCGTGTGATCTATCAATCATTTGGATGCATAGATATGTTGAGCTTGTGTATATATGAATCTTTTGAGTTGTTGATAGTGAATGTTGGCTATGAATATGAACGTGTCCTGTGAACCTGAGTTTGATATGAATGTTTATCTTTCCTGTTGTATTTGTGTGTGAACTTGTTAGTATGCCTACTGTGGGGTATAAAACATAGGTCTCTTATAAAAGTAATGCTGTGTCCAATTTATGTTTTCCCTTCTAACCACATTATATATATTTATATTATTACTATTATCGTATATTTTATAGAGACTTATATATACATTATAAAAACATCCCACGTGTTATTAACTTATAAATGTAAATGTTTAACCGGAGTTGGCAAGGAAAATCCTGGTTGTTTTTGACTCACAGGCAAGGAAAATCCTGGTGATTGCGTACAAAAGCTTGCGAAGATTTTAAGGACCGATTTAATAATAACGTGCTCATTTTTATTTTGAGCAATAACTCGCTAATTTCTTAATTATATATATAAAAAATATGCCTCTCTGGTTTATTCTTTGATATTAATTTCTCCTTCTAACATAACATTATATATATAACGAGCCCACCTAATACGTGTATTTCAAGAAAGTGCAAATGGGCTGGGATTTCTTAGAAAATATAAATGGACCTGATTAGCACGAAATTATTTGTTCACCCAGCCCAGCAAATGGACCGTACATTCTAGAAAATATGGGTTAAATATATGCCACATTTTTGCAGGCTGACATGTGGGCCAATAGGTCGAAGCCTACGCAGGGCGTTGTCAACTTGGTCAACAAATGATTGTGTCATCCACATCCATTGGATTTATATCCAACGGCCGACATGCACCTTCAACCTCTCGTCTTCTTCCTCCAGCGTCGTCGGGACCGCCTGGTCCGGCCTCCGGCGACTAGCGGCTCTGCTTAGCACGCATCGCTGCGAAGCGCTACCCCACCGCCAGCCAGGCTATCCCTCCACCCCTCGACACCTCCTGTTATTCTCCATAGACTACAGGCCCACGCCGCAACAGAACCAGTTATAACCCTTCTCCTCTCAATCTGCGACTCCACTGCCGCGTTTTCCCATCTCCGAGTCGTTCCCGTCCGGGGCCTCGCCGTTGTCCACCGCCTCGCTGCGTTCGGTGTGGCGTGGTCAACAAACAAGAGTCATCGGAAGAGGACTGTACATGGAGAGCCTGACGGCTGGGACCCACGAGGTCCATGGTTGCATGCAACTAAAGTTCCTCCTTATTAAGCTGAAAAAATGTTTCCTCCACCTGACAGCTGGGACCAGCCACCGGCTGTATCTTCGCACGGAAGGAAGTGCCTCCTTGTTTTGCAAAAAAAATTATTCATCCCGTTGACAGCTGGGACCCGTCAAATTTGGTGACTAACTTGTGGGCCTACTAAGCGGACGTGTACGCACGGCTTTGTCAACTTAATCAACAAATGATTCTAGCAGCTGGACCGTTGGATGTTAATCCAACAGCCGTGCTCCTTCTTCAACCTCTGTTCTTGCTCCTGTCTCCCGTGGGCGGCACCGCGGCTGTGCTGCCGCCCACCCGAACCAGTGAAGTTTCCCACTCCTCTCCATCTGCGACTCCACTGCCCCGTCTTCCCCATCTCCGGGTCGTTCCAGTCTGGGTGCGCTCGGCACGGTGTGGTCAACATGGTCAACAACTGAGAGTCATCGGAAGATGACTGTACGTGAGAGGCTGACAGTGGGAATGCACCACGCCCATGGACGCATGCATGCAACGGAACGCGGCGAGGTCAACGTGGTCAAGGAACGACTTCCATCAGAAGTATACTGTACGTGGAGAGTCTCAGCTGGGTCCACGGCCGCAGCAAGTAAGTGCCTCCTTATTACGCGAAAAATAATGATTCCTCCAACTGACAGCAGGGACCCACTAGACAGGCCACCGTATTTTGCAAAAAAAACGTTTGCCCCCTGACTGCTGGGACCCACCTGACGGGCCACCGTATTTCGCGAAAAAAACGTTCTCCCCGCTGTCAGCTCGGACCCACCGCAAGTGCCTCCTTACTACGCACGAAAAATGAATACTCCCCCGGCTAGCTGGGACCCACCTTGGTGCGAGGCTGACTTGTGGGCCTACTAAGTTGACGGGGACGAAGGGCTTTGTCAACTTAGTCAATATGAACGATTATAGCTCCAGTGACCATACGATGTCCATCCAACGGCCGTAGTGCTTCTTCAACCTCTGGTCTTCTTTCTCCAGCCGCCTAAAGCAGCGCCGGTCGTGCCGCATGCTCCTGCCTCCCGTGGCCGGCTGTGCTGCCGCGGAGGCCTCACCGCCCCTACTATTCCCACCGCTGGCCAGGCCCTGCGGCGACGGCAGCCTCACACCGCAGTCGAACCAGTGAACCCTCATACTCCTCTCCGCGCGGGCTTCCACTGCCGCGTCTTCCTCGGTTCCGTGTCGTCCCCTTCCTAGGCCTCGCCGTCGTCCACCGCCGTGGTGCTCTCCGCGCGGTGTGGTCAACGTGGTCAAAGAACGACTTCCATCGAAAGAGTACTGTACGTGGAGAGGCTGACAGCTGAGTCCACGGCCACAACCCAGTTTTTTTGTGATTTGCCAAGTAAGTCGCTTTGTCAGGCCTGTTGGGATGCAAATCTTTCAAGACGGGGAGAGCTTTCATTCGGCTGCAGTGGCGGAGCTTGAAAGAAAAAGCCGGGTGGACCAGATTAAAGAAGAGCACAATTTTTTAAAACTTCTGAATGTGAAATCTATGTTGCAATCTCCAAAATGTAAAGAACAATTAAGTAGTCAATTGAGTGAGAAAATCAGGCTATGTAATGAAGCAATTGTAAACAAATCAATTCTTCTATGAGCGTGAGTGGCCCTGCCCGTGGCTACCAACATTGCAATTTGCATAGATGTAAGGAACAATTTTTGAGTTAAAAAAGAATCAGGCACCCTGTAGAACGTTGGGGAGAGGAGAGCCGACGTATGAGATGGAGCAAGGTGCGCAGTGGGGCAGCATGACGGGGTGGCCTGGAGGATGTTGCCGATTGCTCGCTACGACGGCAGCGACACCGATGCTACCTCCTGACCCGCACCTGGAAGATCCTCGAGACGGTGAGAGATGCCGGCCGGCGCCGCTGCTACAGACTACATGCTCATGCGAGAGACTATTGGATCAATCCGTGCCCTGGGTTAGTGGACTGCAAGTGGGCTGGACTCCAAAGCTGCATATTAAAAAAAACTGCAAAAATCCTGGGCGGGCTGTGGCTCAGTTGGGCCCCAACAAAGCTCCGCGCTAGTTGGCTGGCCGAGAAAATGGCCCATCAGTAATGAGAAATGGGCTGTACATTTTTAAACCACATCAAACCGGCAATTAGTTTTAAATATCGTTTTTTTATTTCGAGATTTTAAATTACATTAATTTTTATGCGTGGAGAATTTGTTGAATTTTATATTGATATACATTTATTTTTAAAATCAGTTTGAATGTGAGTCAAAATTTCGGAATTAAAAACAGTTCGGACCGCACCAAAATATGCAAAATTTCGTATAATTTTTTAACCGTGGCCACAATATGGGTTGTAATGCTAACAAAAAGATTATGGGCTAAAAAAACTTTAAGAATTAGCAAATGAGCTGTAGGCTGTATGCTGTTTTCCACAGATTTGAGGCTTTCCTAAAAAAAAGTTTGACGCACAAGCAGTGACTGTTGGATGTCCATCGAACGGCCGTCGTGCTTCTTCAATCTCTACTCTTCCTGCTCCAGCCGCTCAAACAAGCGCCGGCGGGACTGCCTGCTTCCTCCTCCCCGCGGCCGGCTGTGCTGCCGCGCAGGCCTCACCGCCCCACCGTACTCCCATCGCCGGCCTAGCGATCCCTCTACTCACCCACACCTGCTGTTCTCCGGCGACGGCATACGAACCAGTAAACCCTCGTACAGTCATACTCCCCTCCGCGTGGGAAACAACTATCGAGTCTTCCCTGGCTCCGTGTCATTCCCTTCCTAGGCCTCGCCGTCATCCACCGCCCTGGTGCTCTCGGCGCGGCCTGGTCAACGTGGTCAACGACCGACATGCATCTGAAGTGGACTGTACGTGGAGAGACCGACAGCTGGGTCCACGGCCGCACGCAAGGAAATGCCTCCTTATTACGCGTAAAATAATGATTCCTCCACCTGACATCAGGGACCCACCGAAAGGGCCTCTGTATTTCGCGAAAAAAACATTACCGCCGCTGACAGGTCGGACCCACCAGTTATATCTTCGCACGCAAGGAAGTGCCTCCTTATTACGCACAAAAAAGAATACTCCCCCTGTTAGCTGGGACCCAGTATAGTGGCAGGCTGACTTGTGGGCCTACTAAGTTGACGGAGACGGAGGGCTTTGTCAACTTAGTCAATATGCACGATTCTAGCTCCAGTGACCGTACGATGTTCATCCAACGGCCGTAGTGCTTCTTCAACCTCTGGTCTTGCTCCAAGCGCCCAAACCAGCGCCGGTTGTGCCTCGTGCTCCTGCCTCCCGTGGCCGCCTGCGATGCGGCGGAGGCCTCACCGCCCCCTACTACTCCCACCGCTGGCCAGGCCATCCCTCTACTCACCCACACCCCCTGTTATTCTGCGGCGACGACAACCTCACACCGCAGCGAACCAGTGAACCCTCGTACTCCTCTACGCGTGGGCATTCACTGTCGCGTCTTCCCCGGCTCCGCATCGTCCCCTTCCTAGGCCTCGCTGTCGTCCATCGCCCTGGTGCTCTCGGCGCGGCGTGGTCAACGTGGTCAAGAAACGGCTTCCATCGGACGTGGACTGTACGTGGAGAGGCTGACAGCTGGGTCCACGGCCGCAGCAAGGAAGTGCCTCCTTATTACGTGCAAAATAATTATTCCTCCACCTGACAGCGGGGACCCACCGGACGGGCCACCGTATTTCGTGAAAAAAACGCGCCCCCCTGACTGCTGGGACCCACCAGCTACATCTTCGCACACAAGGAAGTGCCTGACAGTCGGGACCCACCTGGTCGAAGCGTACGTATCGTTGTCATTTTGGTTGCGAACGAGTACGTATATATATACTGGTGGATGTAGAGGCGCGCACGTACCATGTACACGTACGTACATCGGCCAGGGTGCAAGAAAGAAAATATGGCCACGTATGTGTACATACGGGCGGGGTCTCGAACGCCTACTCGCGCATACGTACGGCCAGGGCTCGTGTACATGGCTGGGTCGGAACGGAGAAACTACGTCGTCGTCGTGTTCATGGGGAGGCAACGGAATGCGTCGTGTTCATGGGGAGGCAACGGAATGCGTCGTGTTCATCGGGAGGCAACGGAACGCGTGGGAGCCAACCGGCTGGGTCGGAACAGAATGCGTGGTCGTGTTCATCGGGAGGGCTTGGACGGAACAGGCGATGGAAACGAGGCCTAGCGTACCGCAAAACGGAGGAAACGGCCTTGTGTTCGACCGGCCACGTTCGAAACGGGATCCTGTTCATCGGGAGGGGTCTGGCATACCGCAAAACGGAGAAAACGGACCTTCTACGGTCGAAACGGGGGTCCTGTTGATCGGGAGGGGTGTGGCGTACCGCAAAACGGATGAAACGGACCACCTACGGTCGAAACGAGGGTCCTGTTGATCAGGAGGGGTGTGGCGTACCGCAAAACGGACGAAACGGACTTGTGTTGGAGCGCTACGGTCGAAACGGAGGTCCTGTTCATCGGGAGGGGTGTGGCGTACCGCAAAACGGGACTCCACGGGATACTGTTCATCTCCACCGTCGACCTCCTCCAGCCTCCAAGGGCTACCGTCGACCTCCTCCAGCCTCCACAGGCTCATGTTCATCCAGCCTCCACCGCGCGCTACTCCAACGGCTACTGTTCAACCACCCCTCCATCGTCTATTGTTCATCCAGCCCTCCACACCACGGGGTCCTGTTCAACCACCCCTCCACGGGTACCCCTCCACCGTCTACTGTTCATCCAGCCCTCCACACCACGGGGTCCTATTCATCCACCCCTCCACGGGCACCCCTCCATCGTCTACTGTTCATCCAACCCTCCACCACACCACGGGGTCCTGTTCATCCAGAGGCAACGCCACCGCTCACTGTTCATCCACCCTCCTCCCCCCACCGCGCAATGCTCATTGTTCATCCCAGAGGCAGCATCGATCGGCTTCAGTTAGCAGCAGTAGCGAAGGAATCTCTCGATCGGGTTCAGTTAACAGCCATCGATCGATCGCTCGGGTTCAGTAACGCGTAGCCTACAGTGCAATCGCTCGGGTTCAGTTAGAGCCCAATGCCTCGCTCGGATTCAGTTAGAGCCAACGCCTCGCACACATGCGCGTACGTGTACGAGAGAAACGCGCATCGCTCGGCATCCGACCTCTCACCGTAACCGGGAACTCACGGAAATTTTCCTCGCCCTCACTTCTACCACGATTTTTCCCGTCATGGACGGCCCAAAGAATGTCATGCAGCTGCGTCTCCGGCCCGCCCAGGATGAAAAGCCCATTTTCTGTCATGATTTTTGTCATAGAAGTAGGAGCCCACCACAACTATGATGATACCGGGTTTTTTCATAATTATCGTCATAGAAGTGTCATATGTATGACAGAAAAAAAATTCGTTCGGCCCAAAATGTCATGGATGTGCCTTTTTTTTGTAGTGTACACTATGAGCAAATGATATTACATCGATGGCCCATGATAAGATTACCTGAAGAATATACACTCATGCACATTCTTTAGCTGATTGATGTTCAACAATCACATTTCATAAACAAGTGTGGCCTATGATCGGATTAAATGCGCAATACCACCACTTCTACTACCACTACTACTACCTGCCGAATTTACAAATCACTTTACATAGTAGATCACAAGCTATATCATGCAGAAGTAGTATCCAGTTCTGAACTACCATGCCAAAGCAGCCTGATGTCCTCAACATAGTAGCAAAAACCTATGACCAAATGGCAGACCATCTACCGTTCTATGTCCTTGAGGTATTCTAATTCTAGGTGACAAATGGGTAGAAGTGAAGTCTACAACATGGATGAAAACTAAGCTCTAAAAATTAAAAAATGAGTGAACAGGTGTGCAGTGTGCACTAACTCCCGGTGTCCCCCCTAATCACGTTTAATGCATACATTTGAAGCATAATGGTAATATCTGCTTCTGTGCTGCAGAGAACTTACATTTGTAGTTGTTATAGCTGTCAATGCACCACCAGAATCTGCTCGACCAATAGTACTTCCTGAATTGTAGAACTTGTAGGCAAGTTCTGGAAACCGACTCCAAATAGTGTAGTATTGCTTCACAAATATCCACCCGATCTGTAAGGAAGACCAATCACGTCTAAGAATACTGCTAGTATTTGCAGATTAATAGAAAACACATTCAGAGGAAAAAATACCTCACTCGAACTCAGATGATGAGGACCGACGGAATTCCCACCTTGAGTAGCCATTGCTGCATAAGATATAACACTCCTTAGTATCTAATGTTTTGAGGTGAGTGAATATTATGAGACTAGCGAGCAGGGTAAGCGTTTTAAAAGCAATGTTAATCAGAAATGTTCATAGTGATTTGCAGCATGAAAACAAATATGAACAAACTACAGGTAACATGTATAACCATCCACCACATCTGATGCACATAAGGCTACCACATTGCAAAAATAAAATGTCCCACAAGACAACATCAACAGTAAATGTCTACAGCTAGGGCCCGGCCAGTGCCAACTGAAACACCACCCCCATCAAAATTCTGCAACCATAAAGACACATAAGCTACCTTTAATTTCTAATGGCCGCAGCAAGAAATGGTTGCAGGGCTAAGGTGTCCTTACCCTCCAAACCAGCCATCGGCTGGCATTAGTTCAACAGGAAATGAGAATCTATACATATAAAAGATCAAAATTTCACACAAAAAACAGTATTGCGCAGACCACAGCCAGCAATCACACAATATATCAATAAAAGGAGGCCCTTTCGACCGCACAATCAAGCACAGAAGCTAGATAAAACCCTAGCTCATGAGTCGTGGCCCTATGGGACCAATTTATTCAACAAAGACACCCAGAAAAAAATCCAGCGGGAATTTAATCTACAGAGGGTAGAATTTTAGACCTGGATCTGCCTAGAACCCACAACATTACCCCGCTCTCTAAAGTCGATTCCCCCACTAGACCAACGATAGCGATCAAATCTCTCATGTAACCATTGCCAATTGCTTGCATGGAAGGAAACAGGTGCAGCTAAATGGGATCATGTTACTATTGCAGCAGTGTGTCGCTGAACCAGAATCCAAAATTGGTCAATTCCTCCTGATCTAAAAAGGTAAAACCAGAATCTCCCATCACACTAATTATTTTTATATAATTGGTTCACTGGATAGTGCTCCAAAGTGCTTAGTAAAGAACATTTCTGGCACATTTGACATCTGAATTATACTTCTGTTGTCTAAATTTGTGCTTCTGCTATTTGTGCAGCTACTATATTGTCATCGGCAATGCCTGGACATTCATACTATCTGGATGCATATGGTTAACTTTGCACATGAACAAGATACTACTGGTATACGAGCTATCTAGGTGCGCGTCAAATCTTCTCCACAATCTTGAATGCTTGTGCCACAAATGTGCGCGGGAGGAAGCATGCTATTCGACAGGAGCAATACCTTGAGCTGGGCGTCCACGCGAGGACCAAGACGGAGTCGGAGGTGGTCGGGGGTGGGCAGCGACGGCAGGAGCTAGCCGGAGGTGCGCGGACACTACTAGGAAAACCTTATACACAGAATGTTACCAGTAGCGATTATTAAAAAGAGGCACTACTGCTACTTAGCACTAGCGCGTCTGCTGGAACGGCGCTACTGTTACCTGCTTAGCAGTAGCGCGGCAGGGACAGAACGCGCTACTACTATAATTGCCACACCGTTCCCGACGTGCTAGGTATAGTAGTAGCGCCCTTCTACGAACAGCGCTACTACTATGGATTTTAGCAGCAGCGCGTTTTGCCTCCTCACGCTACTGTTAAAACTATTTTCACCTAACCCCCGCGCGGCCTGACTTCCCTCTCCTCTGCTTCCTCCCCCAATTCTCCTCTACTATTCCTCGTCGCCTCCGCCTCGCCACCGTCTCCCCCGACCCCGCCTCGCCGCCGTCTCCCCCGACCCC
>NC_057809.1:621314001-621317505 GCF_018294505.1 Triticum aestivum
CACCCTCTGTAAGCACTCTCCCCTTCCGATCCCTCTTCTCTGCTTAGTATGAACCCTAGCTATTTAGTGCTAGTTAGTATGAACCCTAGGCTATTTTTAGTGCTAGTTAGTTAATTACTTATATGGTAATTAGGGCAGTAGTTCCTAGGTACTAATTAGTTAGTAAGAACTAGGTACTAATTAGGTATTAGGTACCATGAGTATTATTTATAGTAAGTTTATTTTTAGTAAGAACTAATTGAATTAATAGAACTCGTTAGTAAGAACTTGTTGCTATTTTTTTAGTTAAAGCAATTTTTCTCGCATCGACGTGGACGATGCCTATCCCGCATTCTCGTCGTCGAGTCAGCGGAGGACAACACCTGCTTGACCAGATGGGCCATGTCCGGGACTGGGCTCCGCCGGCGTGGTACTGGGAGGCGCTACCTACCGGGGGGCGCAAGTTGGTGAGGAGCCAGCCTGTCATTAACCCGAACCTTCTTTGGTGGCGGTCGCGTGGGCCAGTGACAGTCCAGAGGCTCGAGGACTCCGCGGAGGTGGTGCGTCACCGTGTTAGTGAGGAGGACGCGCACGTCCATCGCTACTTGTTTGCGTTGGAGCACAGGTTCTCTAATACTTGGCGGGTTCTCCAGGGATCTCACTGGAGCTATGATCCCGTGATGGTTCCTTCTCTGTGGGTGTCCATCGCCCGCGCCAATACCCGTCGTGTGCTAGGGTTTTAGTTGTACTAGTGATGTTATATGTATGACACTATTCGGGATGTATTAGTGATAATATTCGACGATGTACGGACGCATGAGATGATTTACTTTTGCTTATTGAATGCATGCTAATTTGAGTCCTATAAGATATTTTGAAATGTATATTTTGTGTTGCTCAATATCCAAGTGGCCAGTCATGTTTGCAGGTTACACCTCCGAGTGGCCTATGTTTTACCGGAGTGTTGATTCATTTCCGTTCCGGCAAATTTCAGGCGCTCGATATGTCCTATTTTAGCAAATGTCATGCCAGATTTTTCCGTGAATTTTGGCATGACTTTTGCCAGAATATGTAGGAAATATCGAGTGCCCCGGATTTGTGTGTTGAGTATCCTGGTAGTTGTCTTCTATCGATTTTCAATTAATGTTTTAACTATGAACATAGGAAATGTCTGACGACAAAAAGGATTTCGATATTTGCAAATACTGCGAAGACGAGCGTGGCCTGTGCGACGGAATCTTCCTAGATGATGATAGGCGCTTCAGCATCAAGCTAGACGAGAACTTCGAAGTGGATACAGTAAGTCACAACGACAAGTCTTTTTTCGTAATTAAGCATGACATCTACTTCATTTGCTTCAACTTATATTTTTTTTACTATTCTACTAGCGTATCCCCTGCCATGCAAGAGTTTTTGTATTGGATAAGATATGTTTCAGTCATACTATGGAGGTAAAGAAAGTTTACTTGAAGACCGAGCATGGTTATATTTTCCACGCAAAATTATACAATTCAGACGACTACACCTATTTTGGATGCAAAACATGGTGATCACTATGCAAGACTTATGCATTTGAGCCTGATATGGTTATCACCTTTGATATTCGTCCGGAAGATGATATTGAAGGTAATACCGACATCTGGGTCGATGTCCAGACGCCTCCAGTTACACCATTATGTAAGTTTCTTAACCATATTTATGTCTTTGATATTGTTTATTCAAAAATAGTTGACAACTAATTTGTATTGTCAGCTTATTTCGGTGCAAGCAAACATGTCCAGCGCTTGGTAGACAGGACCTACTACTGTCCCGGGGCTGAACTAAACTGTGAGGAGCTAAGTCATTATGTTTCATGGCTTGAGGATCTTGATATTGTCAAGACAAATTTTCTTCCTGGACTTAGAAATGTTAGTACTGAAAACGTGCGACCAATAGTGTTTGTAATGAACTACGGTCACATCTATTTAGGAAGGATGGTAAGATTTTTACTATTTATCCTCAGTGCATCTTTTCCATACATTATTTGTGAAGCTAAACTTCATTGCTAAGTATGTTACCATACGATGTTCTTCAACAGGGACTCCCGATGAATGTTGTGCCTTATGGGATCGAGACTAAAGGTACCATGAGTATTATTAGCTTACGGCCAAGATATCCTACATGTTACTTTAGTGCTTTCAAGATCAGCGATGAATGCTTAATAGTGCAAGACTGGACCAAATATGTGATGGGGGAGTGCAGAGAAGTACTAGGGGGCAGCAAACAGATGTGCTACCCAAAATTAGGAGACAGGTTCATCTGCATGCTCCAACTTGATCAAGGAGGAGAGCTACACATGTTTTATGTTATTTTACCTAAGAGAGAGCAGCAGGAGTGAATAGCTACCTAGAAATGAGTTTGAGGATGATGATGTGCTACACTATTACTATGATGATAAAATAGCTAGTGTTGGTGGTAATGACTATGATGATTATTACTAGCTAGTGTTGGTGGTGATTAGCTAGCTAGAATGAGAGTTTAAATATGATGATGTGTGCTACACTATGACTATGATGATTAAATAGCTAATGTTGGTGGTAATGACTATGATGATGATTAAATAGCTTGTGTTGGCGGATTAGATTCAAGTGGAGGCAACATGTGGTGCACATCGAAAGTACTCCTAGTCCAAACTAGATCAAGTTTGGATTTGTAGTATACTTTTGACATGCACCACATATTGCCTCCACTTGAAACTAATCCACCTTCATTTGACACACTGTTATGGACATAATGATGTAAACCTCATAACTGCTATTGTACCAATATTTGTACGACGGAGCACTAAAATTAAAAAAAATAAAAAAAGAATACTAGTAGCGATGGACAGAAAATGCGTTGCCAGTAGTTACATTAGCAGTAGCATGGGATTGAACAAACGCTGCAGCTACTTGTCCTAGCAGTAGCGCGTGCGGGCACGCATTACTGCTAAGCAATAGCTGTAGCGCCTTATTAGTAGCGCCGGTACCCGCGCTACTGAGAGGCCCAAAACCCTCGCTGCTGCTAGGCATTTCCCTAGTAGTGGGAGTTCGGCGGCGACGGGAACAAGGCGGAGTTCGTCGGCGACCGGTGATACGTCTCCGTCGTATCTATAATTTTTGATTGTTATATGCCAATATTATTTAACTTTCATATACTTTTCGGCAACTTTTTATACTATTTTGGGACTAACATATTGATCTAGTGCCATGTGCCAGTTCCTGTTTGTTGCATGTTTTATTTTTCGCAGAATATCCATATCAAACGGAATCCAAACGGGATAAAAACGGACGGAGCTTATTTTTGGAATATTTGGAAAATTCCGGAAGAAAAATCCACGCGAGACGGTGCCCGAGGTGGCCACGAGGTAGGGGGCGCCCCTGCCCCCCCTAGGCGCGCCCCTGACCCTCGTGGGCCTCCGATAAGGCGGTTGATGCCCTTCTTCGGCCGCAAGAAAGCTAATTTTTGGTAAAAAATCACGGCGAAGGTTTCAGTCCAATCGGAGTT
>NC_057809.1:621317857-621324683 GCF_018294505.1 Triticum aestivum
GTGAAAGGGCAGCAGAACGGAACGCAGAAACAGAGAGAGACAGAGAGACAGATCCAATCTCGGAGGGGCTCTCGCCCCTCCCATGCCATGGAGGCCAAGGACCAGAGGGGAAACCCTTCTCCCATCTAGGGAGGAGGTCGAGGAAGAAGAAGACGAAGGGGCCCCCTCTCCCCTTCTCTTCCAGTGGCGCCGGAACGCCACCGTGGCCATCATCATCACCGCCATCATCACCAACTCTTCCCCCCTCTATGCAGCGGTGTAACCTCTCTCTTACCCACTGTAATCTCTACTTAAACATGGTGCTCAACGCTATATATTATTTCCCAATGATGTATGGCTATCCTATGATGTTTGAGTAGATTCGTTTTGTCCTATGGGCTATTTGATGATCAAGATTGGTTTGAGTTGCATGTTTTATTATTGGTGATGTCCTATGGTGCTCTCCGTGTCGCGCAAGCGTGAGGGATTCCCGCTGTAGGGTTTGCAATATGTTCATGATTTGCTTATGGTGGGTGGCGTGAGTGACAGAAGCACAGACCCGAGTAAGTAGGTGATTTGCGTATGGGATAAAGGGGACTTGATGCTTTAATGCTATGGTTGGGTTTTACCTTAATGATCTTTAGTAGTTGCGGATGCTTGCTAGAGTTCCAATCATAAGTGCATATGATCCAAGTAGAGAAAGTATGTTAGCTTATGCCTCTCCCTCAAATAAAATTGCAATAATGATTACCGGTCTAGTTATCGATTGCCCAGGGACAAATAACTTTCTCGTAACAAAAAGCTCTCTACTAAAACTAATTTAGTTGTGTCTTCATCTAAATAGCCCCTAGCTTTTATTTACTTGCTCTTTATTTTCTTGCAAGCCTATCCAAAAACACGTACAAAGTACTTCTAGTTTCATACTTGTTCTAGGTAAAGCGAACGTCAAGCGTGCGTAGAGTTGTATCGGTGGTCGATAGAACTTGAGGGAATATTTGTTCTACCTTTAGCTCCTCGTTGGGTTCGACACTCTTACTTATCGAAAGAGGCTACAATTGATCCCCTATACTTGTGGGTTATCAAGACCTATTTCTGGCGCCGTTGCCGGGGAGCAATAGCGTGGGGTGAATACTCTCGTGTGTGCTTGTTTGCTTTATCACTAAGTAATTTTTATTTGCTGTTCTTAGTCATTCTCTATCTTTAGTTATGGATATGGAACACGAAATACCAAAAAAATTAGGTGTACTTGCTGCTCATGGAGATGGGGAACCTCCTAAAACCCTCGATGCTCGTTATGTGACAGATATTATGTACTACTTTGATAATCCAGAGAAAAACCCATTCAATTTGGTAATGGGAGTAACGTTGGATCAACGTGAATACTTTAGGGATTATCGCTTGACACAAAAAGGGAAACTATTATGGGATCAAATTTATATGTTGAAGTGGTATGCTAGGCAACTATGCTTGAGATATGATTATACTTGTTGCTCTAGGGTGAAGGCTCCACACCTTCCCTTTTCATGCAAATTTAATGATAATAAAACCTTAGCTTCTTATGATAATGGTATCTATGATTACTATGATGTGGAACAAATAGAAGAATTTGTTGCTTTTATGGGTGCTTATGAAATTGAATCTATGTTTAAAGGGTTTGAAGATTTTGATGATTCGGTTTATAGACCTAGAAATTTAGCTATCCTTAATATTGTTATGAGAATTATGAATACAATTACGATATTAATGCACTTATTGAGAAAGTCTCCGCTGTCCAAGAAGAGACTAATATTTTGCAGGAGTCTATGGAAGAAGAATTTACTGAAATTGTGAGCTCATTGGATGAAAAAGATGACGAGGAGAGCGAAGAACAAAAGGAGGAAGAGCGGATTATCTACCCGTGCCCACCTTCTAATGAGAGTAACTCTTCAACTCATACATTGTTTTATTTCCCTTCGTGCTTACCGAAGGATGATTGCTATGATGATTGTTATGATCCCATTGATTCTCTTGAAATATCCCTTTTTGATGATGCTTGATATGCTTGTGGCCAAGATGCCAATATGAATTATGCCTATGGAGATGAACTTGCTATAGTTCCTTATGTTAAACATGAAATTGTTGCTATTGCACCCACGCATGATAGTCCTATTATCTTTTTGAATTCTCCCAAGTATACTATATCGGAGAAGTTTGCACTTATTAAGGATTATATTGATGGGTTGCCTTATACCGTTGCACATGATGATTTTGATGAATATAATATGCATGTGCTTGCTGCTCCTACTTGCAATTATTATGAGAGAGGAACTATATCTCCACCTCTCTATGTTTCCAACACGAAAAAATTGCAATAAACTATTTATACTATGCATTGCCTTTACTATGTGTGCATGAATTGTTCTTTTATAACATGACGATGCATAGGAAGAGAGTTAGACTTCGTTGTTGCATGATATATGTTGCTTTGTGCTCACTACTAAATTACAAATCATTGCTAATTAAAATTGGCTTTGATATACCTTGGGATCCGGGTGGATTCACTACTTGAGCACTATATGCCTAGCTTAATGGCTTTAAAGAAAGCGCTGTCAGGGAGACAACCCGGAAGTTTTAGAGAGTCATTTATTTCTGTTGAGTGCTTTCATATAGTTTAAAAACAACAAAAATAAAGAGGGGAACCCAAAACTTTCCAAAAAGGAAAGTGAAAGTGAGAAAGACAAGCATTGTTGAAGTGGGAAAGCTCCTTGAACTTTGTTCATGCTCACGGAAACTTTGTGAATCTTGATTACATAAACTTTTCAACAAAAATAATTATCCCCTTGTACAATTCCATTGTATTATAAAAATAATGTGTCAAGGTTTGCCTTTAGGATGTTTACAATGCTTGTTGGTTTGTATGGTGCAGGACAGAAACTTTGGCTGTAGTGCGTGCTTTTGGTTTTTTACTGGAACGTCAAATGGTTTGGATTCTTTATGAACTATCTTTCTATAAAAATTGTTTAATTTTCCTAATTTTGGAAGAATTTTTCAAGTATCAGAAGTATGGTGAATGTTCATATTATTACAGACTATTCTGTTTTAGACAGATTCTGTTTTTGATGCATAGTTTGCTTGTTTTGATGAAACTATCAATTTATATCAGTGGATTAAGCCATGAAAAAGTTATATTATAGTAGACCCAATGCAAAAACAAAATATGAATTGGTTTGCAACAGTACTTAGAGTAGTGATTTACTTTATTATACTAACGGATCTTACCGAGTTTTCTGTTGAAGTTTTGTGTGGATGAAGTGTTCGATGATCGAGAAGGTTTCGATGTCAGAAGAAGGAAGAGAGGCAAGAGCTCAAGCTTGGGGATGCTTGAGGCACCCCAAGTGAATATTCAAGGAGACTCAAGCGTCTAAGCTTGGGGATGCCCCGGAAGGCATCCCCTCTTTCTTTAACAAGTATCGGTATGTTTTCGGATTCGTTTCGTTCATGCGATATGTGCAATTTTGGAGTGTCTTTTTGCTTTAGTTTTCATTTTTCTTTTATGCACCATGCTGGTATGAGATTGTCCTTGGTTGATTTATAGAATGCTCATTGCACTTCACTTATATCTTTTGAGTATGGCTTTATAGAATGCTTCATGTGCTTCACTTATATCATTTGAAGCTTGGATTGCCTGTTTCTCTTTACATAGACAACCATCATTTGTAGAATGCTCTTTTGCTTCACTTATATTTGTTAGAGCGTGGACATATCTTTTGTAGAAAGAGACATATCTTTTGTAGAAAGAGACATATCTTTTGTAGAAAGAATTAAACTCTCGTGCTTCACTTATATCTATTTGGAGAGATGACAGGAACTGGTCATTCACATGGTTAGTCATAAAACCCTACATAAAACTTGTAGATCACTGAATATGATATGTTTGATTCCTTGCAATTGTTTTGCGATATAAAGGTGGTGATATTAAAGTCATGCTAGTTGAGTAATTGTGAAATTGAGAAATACTTGTGTTGAGGTTTGCAAGTCCCGTAGCATGCACGTATGGTGAACCGTTATGTAACGAAGTTGGAGCATGAGGTGTTTATTGATTGTCTTCCTTATGAGTGGCGGTCGGGGACGAGCGATGGTCTTTTCCTACCAATCTATCCCCCTAGGAGCAGGCACGTAGTACTTTGTTTCGATAGCTAATAGACTTTTGCAATAAGTATGTGAGTTCTTTATGAATAATGTTGAGTCCATGGATTATACGCACTCTCACCCTTCCATCATTGCTAGCATCTTTAGTACCGTGCATTGCCCTTTCTCACCTTGAGAGTTGGTGCAAACTATGCCGGTGCATCCAAACCCCGTGATACGATACGCTCTATCACACATAAACCTCCTTATATCTTCCTCAAAATAGCCACCATACCTACCTATTATGGCATTTCCATAGCCATTCCGAGATATATTGCCATGCAACTTCCATCATCATCATATACATGACTTGAGCATTTATTATCATATTGCTTTGCATGATCGTAAGATAGCTAGCATAATGTTTTCATGGCTTGTCCGTTTTTTGATTTCATTGCTACGCTAGATCATTGCACATCCCGGTACACCGCCGGAGGCATTCATATAGAGTCATATCTTTGTTCTAGATATCGAGTTGTAATATTGAGTTGTAAGTAAATAAAAGTGTGATGATCATCATTATTAGAGCATTGCCCCAGTGAGGAAAGGATGATGGAGACTATGATTCTCCCACAAGTCGGGATGAGACTCCGGACGAAAAAAAAGAGAAAGGCCCAAAAAGGGAAAAAACAAAAAAAATGAGAGAAAAAGATAAAAGGGGCAATGTTACTATCCTTTTACCACACTTGTGCTTCAAAGTAGCACCATGTTCTTCATATAGAGAGTCTCTTGAGTTATCACTTTCATATAATAGTGGGAATTTTCATTATAGAACTTGGCTTGTATATCCCAACGATGGGCTTCCTCAAATGCCCTAGGTCTTCATGAGCAACCAAGTTGGATGCACACCCACTTAGTTTCAGTTTTAGCTTTCATACACTTATAACTCTAGTGCATCTGTTGCATGGCGCAATCCCTACTCCTCACATTGACATCAATTGATGGGCATCTCCATAGCCCATTGATTAGCGGCGTCGATGTGAGACTTTCTCCTTTTTTGTCTTCTCCACATAACCCCCATCATCATATTCTATTCCACCTATAGTGCTATGTCCATGGCTCACGCTCATGTATTGCGTGAAAGTTGAAAAGGTTTGAGAAACGTCAAAAGTATGAAACAATTGCTTGGCTTGTCATCAGGGTTGTGCATGATGTGAATATTTTGTGTGGTGAAGATGGAGCATAGCCAGACTATATGATTTTGTAGGGTTGAGCTTTCTTTGTCTATGTTATTTCAATAAGACATAATTGCTTGGTTGGTATGCTTGAAGTATTATTGTTTTTATGTCAAAGGATAGACTATAGCTTTGAATCACTCGCGTCTTAATATTCATGCCATGATTAGACATATGATCAAGATTATGCTAGGTAGCATTCCACATCAAAAATTGTCTTTTTTATCATTTACCTACTCGAGGACGAGCAGGAATTAAGCTTGGGGATGTTGATACGTCTCCGTCATATCTATAATTTTTTATGGTTCCATGCCAATATTATTCAACTTTCATATACTTTTTGGCAACTTTTTATACTATATTTGGGACTAACATATTGATCCAGTGCCCAGTGCCAGTTCCTGTTTGTTGCATGTTTTATGTCTCGTAGAATATCCATATCAAACGGAATCCAAACGGGATAAAAATGGACGGAGCTTATTTTTGAAATATTTGGAAAATTCCGGAAGAAAAGTCCACGCGAGACGGTGACCGAGGTGGACATGAGGCAGGGGGGCGCCCCTGCCCCCCTGGGCGCGCCCCTGACCCTCGTGGGCCACCCGTAAGGCGGTTGATGCCCCTCTTCGGCCGCAAGAAAGCTATTTTTTGGTAAAAAATCACGGCGAAGATTTCAGTCCAATCGGAGTTACGTATCTCCATATATATATATGAAACGGTGAAAGGGCAGCAGAACGGAACGCAGAAACAGAGAGAGACAGAGAGACAGATCCAATCTCGGAGGGGCTCTCGCCCCTCCCACGCCATGGAGGCCAAGGACCAGAGGGGAAACCCTTCTCCCATCTGTAACACCCCGGATGTAACTTTCCCTATTTGTACTCCAACTCTTGCTGTTTCCGGCGTTAAGTTATATTTATTTCTCGGGTTCGGGTCTTTGTCTCCGTGTGTTGTTTTCGTTGTCATGCATCTCATATCATGTCATCATGTGCATTGCATTTGCATACGTGTTCGTCTCATGCGTTCGAGCATTTTTCCCGTTGTCCGTTTTGCATTCCGGCGCTTCGTTCTCCTTCGGTGGTCATTTCTAGCTTTCTTTCGTGTGTGGGGATTAAACATTTCCGGATTAGACCGAGACTTGCCAAGCGGCCTTGGTTTACTACCGGTAGACCGCATGTCAAGTTTCGTATCAATTGGACTTCGTTTGATACTCCAACGGTTAACCGAGGGACCGAAAAAGCCTCATGTGTGTTGCAGCCCAACACCCCTCCAATTTGGCCCAAAACCCACCAAACTCTGCTCCATGTCCTAGAGTGTTCGATCACGATCGCGTGGCCGAAAACCGCACCTCATTTGGACTCTCCTAGCTCCACTTATGCCTATAAATAGCCCCCCCGTTTTCGGATCTCGGATCTCTCCCCGTCCAACCCTAGAAAAAAAAAGCTTCTCCGCGCCGACGGACATGTCCGGAGCCTAGCCGGGCACGTCCGCCGCCGCCCCGCGCCCAACCG
>NC_057809.1:621325255-621334767 GCF_018294505.1 Triticum aestivum
CGAGCGGGCCACTCCCTCCGCCGCCTCGCGCCGCCGTCTTCTACCGCCCGCGCCACCGCGGCTCCATCGCCGGCAGCCGCCATCGCCGCCCAGCCACCGCCTCGCCCGGCCCCGCCTCGAGCTGCCACAGCGCCGCCACCAACGCCCGGCCTCGCCCCGGCCATCTCCCTCCATGCCGGCAAGTTCCACGGCAAGTCCGGCCACCACCGCGGCCATCCCCAGCGATCCTCATTGAGCGCGCCCGATCTGGATCCCGATCCGCTGCTATAGTAACCCTAGATCGGGGTTGACTTTTTCCCTCTCCCTCTAATTTTCGAGCATAATTTGACCTACTGTATCTCCGCATCCGTAGCTCCGATTTGGGCATATAGTATATCAAAATGTTCATCTCGACGAGTACATCATTTCATTCCATTGCATCATTTTCATTTGAGCTCATCTTGATGCCCAAAATGCTGTTAGAAGAGGGCTTCGTGAGTTAATTGTCAGATCTGCTAGTTCATCTTAGACTTTTGTCATTTTTGCCATGATTATTGTGTGCATGCTATGCCTGTGAGTCCTTCATATGTTTTGTTAGGGATTTTGTCTTCTTTCCAGAGGTGCAACCCATGCATTTTTGGATGTGTGTGGTGACTTGTGCAAACTTGCAAAGTGAGGCACCCGGGAAATCTGTTTTCAGAGACTTAGTTGTTTTCACTAAGTCTGGGATTATTTAGTTCATGGTGCCATATGTTCAGCTTGTTTCCTAGTGATCCGTGCCTCTTTTGAGGATGATCAGTAAAGGAGTTTTGTTAATCTTGTTATGCCCTGTCCATCCATGTCTTTGTTTGCAATTATGGAGCACCCTAGCTTGAGTCAATCGAGCTCTACTTTTGCTTCGTGGTGAATGTGGGCAGATCGTCAACTCGTTTGTGATTTTGCTGATGTTATTGTAGTTGATCCGTGCATGCTATACCATTGTTATTGCCATGTCTAGCTTGTATTTTGTGCCTTCTTAATGGATGTATGCTTGCCTTGCCATGACTTGCACCGTGGTGAGTGCATCGAGCTCGTTTACATGCCTTCGTGAGTTATGTTTCAGCATGTCACTAAGTCCGAAAACTGATTGTGTTTTAGCTATGTTCATGTGCCCGTTAGTATATTTTGTGAACCCTTTTGGCCCCAGGTCACTTTGGGTCTTTTGTTAAGCTTGTTGAGTAGATCCATGCCATGTCCTTCCTTGTCATAATCAGGTCATGTATCATGTTGTTTTGCTGCTCCAAAGAGGGCTTCGTGATCTGAAATTTCAGACAAGTGTTAATTTCACTAAGTCTGGAATCTGTTTTGCATTTGCGTTTTTGCCATGCTTGTTTGAACCTCATAATGGATGAATTGGCCGTGGCTCAGTGCTAGTCTTTTGTTAAGCATCTTGTGTACATCCCTGCCATATATTTTGTTGTCATGTTTGGTGGCTGTAGCATGTTCATCTCATTGCATTTAGATGCCTACTTGCTGTAAATTGCAGACCAGTGTTAATTTTGAAACGCTTGCCATTTCCAAACCGTAACTCCGATTCCGACGTTCTTTATATCGTTTTCAAGCGATTTCATCTCATCTTTCTAGTGGCACCCTTGGAATTCCAAGTTGAGGCCAGGTCCATGCATTTCCTGTCATATCTTGCATTTTGCATCCCGCATCGCATCCCGCATAGCATATCATCATTTCATCATATTGCTTGTTCTTGCACGTGGTTGATTGTATCCTTGTTGCTTGTTTGTCTTGTTGGGTAGAGCCGGGAGATGAGTTCGCTACCGAGGAGCCCGTTGAGTTTGCTTGTGAGGATCCAGTCAACTCTGACAACTGTGCAGGCAAGATGATCATACCCTCGAAATCACTACTATCTTTGCTATGCTAGTTTGCTCGCTCTTGCTATGCCAATGCTACGATGCCTACCTTTTGCTTGTCAGCCTCCCAATTGCCATGTTGAAACTCTAACCCACCTTGTCCTAGCAAACCGTTGATTGGCTATGTTACCGCTTTGCTCAGCCCCTCTTATAGCGTTGCTAGTTGCAGGTGAAGATTGGAGGTCGTTCCTTGTGGGAACATCTTTTATTTACTTGTTGGGATATCATTATATTGCTATGTTATCTTAATGCATCTATATACTTGGTAAAGGGTGGAAGGCTTGGCCTCTCGCCTAGTGTTTTGTTCCACTCTTGCCGCCCTAGTTTCCGTCATATCGGTGTTATGTTCCCGGATTTTGCGTTCCTTACGCGGTTGGGTTATAATGGGAACCCCTTGATAGTTCGCCTTGATTTAAACTTTTCCAGCAATGCCCAACCTTGGTTTTACCATTTGCCACCTAGCCTTTTCTTTCCCTTGGGTTCTGCAGACTCAAGGGTCATCTTATTTTAACCCCCCCCCCCCGGGCCAGTGCTCCTCTGAGTGTTGGTCCAAACCGTCAGCCGCCGGTGGCTACCAGGGGCAACTCTGGGCTGGCCTACCGGAAGTTTAGACAATCTGAGTGTGCCCTGAGAAAGAGATATGTGCAGCTCCTATCGGGATTTGTTGGCACATTCGGGCGGTGTTGCTGGTCTTGTTTTAACCTGTCGAAGTGTCTTGAGTTACCGAGATACCGAGTTTGATCGAAACATCTTGGGAGGAGGTCTATTCCTTTGTTGACCGTGAGAGCTTGTCATGGGCTAAGTTGGGACTCCCCTGCAGGGATTGAACTTTCGAAAGTCGTGCCCGCGGTTATGGGCAGATGGGAATTTGTTAATGTCCGGTTGTAGAGAACTTGAACCATAATTAATTAAAATGAATCAACAGAGTGTGTTACCGTGATGGCCTCTTCTCGGCGGAGCCCGGGAAGTGGACACGGTGTTGGAGTTATGTTTGCGCAGGTTGTTCCTCTAGATTCTCGCTCGCACTTTGCCTCCTCTTCTCGCTCTCTTTTGCGCATAAGATAGCCACCATATATGCTAGTCGCTTGCTGCAGCTCCACATATAATTGCCTTACCCTATCTATAAGCTTAAATAGTCTTGATCGCGAGGGTGCGAAATTGCTGAGTCCCTGTGGCTCACAAATACTATAACTCCAGATGCAGGTCCAGGTGATTCCGCTCCAGGTGACGAGTACGAGCTCAAGTGGGAGTTCGACGAGGACTCTCAGCGTTATTATGTTTCCTTTCCTGATGATCAGTAGTGGTGCCTAGTTGGGGTTCGATTCAGGGCCTTGTCGCATGTTGGGTTTTTCTTCTATTTTGGCGCCATAGTCGGGCCATGAGTGTTTGCATGATGGATGTTATTTATGTACTCTGATGTGACGTGGCGAGTGTAAGCCAACTATGTATCTCCCCCTTATATTATATATTACATGGGATGTTGTAATGATTGCCTGACTTGCGACATTGCTTTCAATGCGGTTATGTCTCTAAGTCGTGCCTCGACACGTGGGAGCTATAGCCGCATCGAGGGCATTACAAGTTGGTAATCAGAGCCTTCCCCGACCTTAGGAGCCCCATTGCTTGATCGTTTTAGTAGCCGAGTTGTGTCTAGAAAAATGTTTTGAGTCTTTAGGAATTATATATCGGAGAGTTTAGGAATTCTTTTTACTTCCCAGTCTCCTCATCGCTCTGGTAAGGCATCCTGACGTAGAGTTTTGACTCTTCTCTTCTCAAATTTCACTAAAAAAAGTTTAGGTTCACGCGAGTATCTTGGAATCATTCCGATGGCTTATGATGAGAACATTGTCTTGGTGCCTCCTGTCAGGGGTTAAGTGTCCCGGGGAGTTGAGCTCTGAGGTGTTGTCATCATAATTTTATCGTTGCAATTCTGGAATACTTGAGATATGTTCGCCGACATCGAAAATCTCTTTTATGCAGTTCGTTGGTGAGATAACCTCGACGCCACCCAGTACTGGGGCGGGAGTTCGGGAGTATCGCCATAACTTGTATAACGGATGCTTTTCGAAGGTTGAGGTAGATGGTTTCCGAAGTTTTCTTGGTTATGTGTTGAAGGATGGATACAACTGGATGTAGGATTTGCTAGTTTGGGTGAGATATTATGCTTCCCCAGTATCCCCAACACCTAATTGCATAATCGGAAAGGTTCGGGAGTTTCATAGGTGGGAATTCTAGTAGCTCTAGTTCTTCTTCCACGGATATTGGTTTGAGATTAGGATTTCTTACCGATTATTCGTTCTTGATCCGTACCTTGTTGATTTATTTCTCTACCTTAATTCTACGTGGCTTCTCAATTTATGGATATGCGACCATTTGAAGAGGAATGCATTCGTTCAATTTGTTCGGATGTGAATACTATATGTTGCAATTTTCATTCCGTTGGATTCAGCTTCAATATTTGTCTATCAATGTGCTAATGGTGGTCAACCTCTTTAGGATGGCTCCCGCTAAGAGCACCAGTCAGAACCAGAATCAAGATCCGCCACCGCCTCCACCTCCTCCAGAGGCATGGCAAGCTGTGATGGCCGCAACCAATGCAAACACACAGTTGATCATGCAAATTCTTCAAGAGCGCAATCAAGGCAGTCAAGGGAATCAAGGCAGCAATCAGAGTCACTTTGCTACACTCAACCAGTTCCTTGCTAACGGGCCAAAGACTTTCAGCAATTGTGTTGAGGCAACCGATGCTGACGATTGGCTTGTGGACCTGTGTAAGCATTTCGAGTGCAGTAACGTCAGGCCTGAGGACTTTGTGAAGTTCGCTTCCTTCCAACTCAAAGATCAAGCTGCAGAATGGTTCCAGCAATACAGGGATTCAAGAGGTGGATGTGTTATCACTTGGGATGATTTCCGTCGAGATTTCCGAGCTCATCATATTCCGCAGAGCGTGGTTGAAAGCAAGCGTGAGGAATTCCGCAATCTGAAGCAGGGCTCTTTGTCTGTCTATGACTACAACAAATTGTTCCAGAAGCTTGCCCGCTTTGCCAAGCAGGATGTTCCTGATGAGAAGAGCATGATATACCAGTTCAGGGGTGGTCTCAGAGAAGATATTCAGCTCGCTCTTGTCCTCTTTGAACCCTTGAGGTATGATGAGTTCTACAACATGGCACTGAAGCAAGAGGCTGCTCAGTTGAGGTGTGATGCTTCCAGGAAGCGAGTCAGAGATGTTACTCCTTCCTCTACTCAAGTGGCCAAGCAGCAGAAGTTTTGGCTTCCTCCTCCTCTGTTCTGCCAGCCGTATCAGCAGAAGAGCAAAGGTGGCAGTGGTTCTTCCCACCCACCCAACCCTGGCTTTCAGAACAAGGCTTCGTCTCAAGCTCCAAGATCGAGTGCTCCGTATCACCGTCCGCTTTCAGAGGTTACGTGCAACAAGTGCCAACAGAAGGGTCACTATGCCAACAAGTGTTTCAACCAGAGGCGTCTTCCTCCTCCTCCTCCTGTCAGATCGTCAAGTACAACTGTGGTCAAGCATACCCCAAGTACGCCAAGGTCAACATGGTGAATGCAGCCCAGGCAGAGGACTCGTCAGATGTGATTATGGGTAACCTTCCTATTAACGATGTTCCTGCAAAAGTTCTTTTTGACACGGGTGCATCACATTGCTTCATTTCCAGACCTTTTGCATCTAAGCATGGGTGGTTTTCTCAAGTTATGCATAAGCCATTGGCAGTCGACTCTCCGGGTAGATGCTTGCTTGCTAACTACGAAGTTCCGGATATTTCTATCTCGATGGGTGATTTTAAGTTTCTGGCTTCCCCAATGATCCTTGGTAACTCGGATATTGATCTTATTCTCGGGATGGATTGGCTTTCTAAGCACAAGGCTCAGCTTGATTGTGCAGCTAGGTAGATTCAATTGACTCATTCGTCTGAGGATGTAATTGTCTTTGCCGCTCGGGATAATACTATCCGTCTGTTTTCTCTTAATGAGAAGGGTGAATTGGATGCCATCTCTCAAATTCCAATCGTTTGCGAATATCAAGACGTCTTTCCAGAAGAGCTCCCAGGAATGCCTCCGCACCGGCCAGTTGAATTCGTTATTGAACTTGAGCCTGGCACGGAACCTGTGTGCAAACGTCCTTACAAGCTCAGACCTGAAGAGTTGAAGGAGCTGAAGAAGCAACTCGATGAGCAAGAAAGAATGGGTCTCATCCGGCCTAGTTCTTCTTCGTGGGGTTGTGGTGTTCTTTTTGTGAAGAAGAAGGATGGAACAGACCGACTTTGTGTTGATTACCGTCCAGTGAACAAGAAGACCATCAAGAACAAATACCCACTTCCCAACATCAATGAGCTGTTCGAACAACTCAAAGGTGCCCAAGTATTCTCCAAGCTTGATCTCCGTATGGGTTATCACCAGATTCGTATTCGTGAAGAAGGTATTCCCAAGACAGCATTCAGAACAAGCTTTGGTTCATATGAATACACTGTCATGTCTTTTGGCCTCGCCAACGCTCCTTCGACGTTCTCTCACATGATGAACTTCATCTTCAACGCCTACACCAATGACTTCGTTTTGGTCTATCTCGACGACATTCTAGTTTTCTCCAAGAACAAGGAAGATCATGCCAAGCACTTGCGTTTGGTTCTTGATAAGCTCAGAGAACATCAGTTCTACGCTAAGTTCTCCAAGTGTGAATTTTGGCTCGATGAGGTTCTTTATCTTGGTCATATCATCTCTGCCAAGGGCATTGCCGTGAATCCCGAGAAGGTGTCTGCAATTGTGAATTGGGAACCTCCTCAGAACATGAACCAACTCCGCAGTTTCCTCGGTCTCGCAAGCTATTGCAGGAGATTCGTTGAAAACTTTTCTAAGATCGCGAAGCCCCTCTCAAATCTTCTTCAGAAGCACGTCAAGTACGTTTGGTCTCCGGAGTGTGATATTGCTTTCAACACTTTGAAAGAGAAATTGATCACTGCTCCAGTTTTGACTCCGCCTGATGAATCCAAACCGTACGAGGTCTTTTGTGATGCCTCTCTCCAAGGTCTTGGCATAGTTTTGATGCAAGAGAAGAAAGTTGTTGCTTATACATCTCGCCAGTTGAAGCCTAATGAGAAGAACTACCCCACTCATGATCTCGAGTTGGCGGCAGTTGTGCATGCTCTGTTGACTTGGAGACATCTTCTATTGAGAAGAAAAGTGGACATTTTCACTGATCACAAGAGTCTCAAGTACATCTTCACTCAGCGTAATCTCAACCTAAGGCAGACTCGATGGGTCGAAATGATTCAAGAGTATAATCCGAGTATTGAGTATACTCCAGGCAAGGCCAATGTGATTGCTGACGCTTTGAGCAGAAAGGCCTACTGCAACAGTCTGATTCTCAAGCCTTATCAACCCGAGCTTTGCGAAGCTTTCCGTAAACTTAATCTGCAAGTTGTTCCTCAAGGTTTCCTCGCCAACCTTCAAGTCTCTCCTACCTTAGAAGACCAGATTCGCCAAGCCCAGCTTCTTGATGCTATGGTGAAAAAGGTGAAGATTGGGATTGCCAAGAGTCAGTCCAAGTACAAGTGCTACCGCCTTGATGACAAGGACACTCTTTTCTTCGAGGATCGTATTGTTGTGCCCAAAGGTGACCTCTGTAAAGTGATCATGAATGAGGCTCACAATTCTCTCCTCTCCATCCACCCTGGGAGCACGAAGATGTATCAAGACCTCAAGCAAGCTTATTGGTGGACTCGAATGAAGCGCGAGATCGCTCAATTCGTGAATGAATGTGATGTCTGCAGAAGAGTGAAGGCAGAACACCAAAGGCCAGCAGGTCTCCTCCAACCTCTTGCCATTTCAGAATGGAAGTTTGACCACATTGAAATGGACTTTGTGACTGGGTTTCCAAAGTCCAAGCGTGGCAATGATGCTATATTCGTTGTCATCGACAAGCTCACCAAAGTGGCTCACTTTCTGCCTATCAAAGAGTCGATCACTGCATCTCAATTGGCGGAACTCTATACCCCTCGTATTGTCTCTCTGCACGGTATTCCTCAAGTGATATCTTCAGACCGTGGCAGCATCTTTACCTCCAAGTTTTGGGATTTTTTTTCAGAAGGCCATGGGCACGAACATCCGCTTTAGCACTGCTTTCCATCCTCAAACAAGCGGTCAATTCGAGCGTGTCAACCAGATTCTTGAAGATATGCTCAGGGCTTGTGTGATCTCCTTCAGCATGAAGTGGGAGGATTGTCTTCCTTATGCTGAATTCTCATACAACAACAGTTTTCAAGCAAGTTTGGGCAAGGCCCCATTTGAAATTCTGTATGGCAGGAAGTGCCGTACCCCTCTCAACTGGTCTAAAACCGGTGAACATCAGCTTTTGGGTAATGACTTAATCACAGAAGCAGAAGAAATGTGCAAAGTCATTCGTGATAACCTCAAAGCAGCCCAATCCCGCCAGAAGAGCTACTATGATAGTAAGCACCGTGATTTGGCTTTCGAGATCGGAGATCATGTTTACCTTCGTGTCTCTCCTATGAAAGGTACTCATCCTTCGGTATCAAAGGTAAGCTTGCCCCTAGATACGTGGGACCTTTCAAGATTGTCAGCAAGAGAGGCGACCTCGCCTATCAACTCGAGCTTCCTTCAAACTTTGCAAATGTTCATGATGTGTCCCACGTCTCTCAGCTTCGAAAGTGCTTCAAGACTCCTGACCGCACCGTCAACTTTGAGGACATTGTGCTCCAAGAAGATTTCTCTTATCGTGAGCACCCAGTTGCTATTCTTGAAGAGACTGAACGCAAGACTCGCAACAAGTCAATCAAATTTCTCAAAGTCAAGTGGTCGCACCATTCCTACCGTGAAGCTACCTGGGAACGCGAGGATCACCTCCGTTCTGAGTACCCAGAGTTCTTTCAGTCTTAGATCTCGGGACGAGATCTTTTCGTAGTGGTGGAGTGTTGTAACACCCCGGATGTAACTTTCCCTATTTGTACTCCAACTCTTGTCGTTTCTGGCGTTAAGTTATATTTATTTCTCGGGTTCGGGTCTTTGTCTCCGTGTGTTGTTTTCGTTGTCATGCATCTCATATCATGTCATCATGTGCATTGCATTTGCATACGTGTTCGTCTCATGCGTTCGAGCATTTTTCCTGTTGTCCGTTTTCCATTCCGGCGCTTCGTTCTCCTCCGGTGGTCATTTCTAGCTTTCTTTCGTGTGTGGGGATTAAACATTTTCGGATTGGACCGAGACTTGCCAAGCGGCCTTGGTTTACTACCGGTAGACCGCCTGTCAAGTTTCGTATCAATTGGACTTCGTTTGATACTCCAATGGTTAACCGAGGGACCGAAAAAGCCTCGTGTGTGTTGCAGCCCAACACCTCTCCAATTTGGCCCAAAATCCACCAAACTCTGCTCCATGTCCTAGAGCGTTCGATCACGATCGCGTGGCCGAAAACCGCACCTCATTTGGACTCTCCTAGCTCCACTTATGCCTATAAATAGCCCCCCCCGTTTTCGGATCTCGGATCTCTCCCCGTCCAACCCTAGCAAAAAAAAGCTTCTCCGCGCCGACGGACATGTCCGGAGCCTAGCCGGACACGTCCGCCGCCGCCCCGCGCCCAACCGGGCGCTGCCACGTGGC
>NC_057809.1:621335124-621340752 GCF_018294505.1 Triticum aestivum
CCATCGTCGCCGGCGAGCCCCGCCATCGCCGCCCAGCCGCCGCCGGCCACCGCCTCGCCCGGCCCCGCCTCGAGCTGCCACAGCGCCGCCACCAACGCCCGGCCTCGCCCCGGCCATCTCCCTCCACGCCGGCAAGTTCCACGGCAAGTCCGGCCACCACCGCGGCCATCCCCGGCGATCCTCGTTGAGCGCGCCCGATCTGGATCCCGATCCGCTGCTACAGTAACCCTAGATCGGGGTTGACTTTTTCCCTCACCCTCTAATTTTCGAGCATACTTTGACCTACTGTATCTCCGCATCCGGAGCTCCGATTTGGGCATATAGTATATCAAAATGTTCGCCTCGACGAGTACATCATTTCATTCCATTGCATCATTTTCATTTGAGCTCATCTTGATGCCCAAAATGCTGTTAGAAGAGGGCTTCGTGAGTTAATTGTCAGATCTGCTAGTTCATCTTAGACTTTTGTCATTTTTGCCATGATTATTGTGTGCATGCTATGCCTGTGAGTCCTTCATATGTTTTGTTAGGGATTTTGTCTTCTTTCCAGAGGTGCAACCCATGCATTTTTAGGATGTGTGTGGTGACTTGTGCAAGCTTGCAAAGTGAGGCACCCGGGAAATCTGTTTTCAGAGACAGTTGTTTTCACTAAGTCTGGGATTATTTAGTTCATGGTGCCATATGTTCAGATTGTTTCCTAGTGATCCGTGCCTCTTTTGAGGATGATCAGTAAAGGAGTTTTGTTAATCTTGTTATGCCCTGTCCATCCATGTCTTTGTTTGCAATTATGGAGCACCCTAGCTTGAGTCAATCGAGCTCTACTTTTGCTTCGTGGTGAATCTGGGCAGATCGTCAACTCGTTTGCGATTTTGCCGATGTTATTGTAGTTGATCCGTGCATGCTATACCATTGTTATTGCCATGTCTAGCTTGTATTTTGTGCCTTCTTAATGGATGTATGCTTGCCTTGCCATTACTTGCACCGTGGTGAGTGCATCGAGCTCGTTTACATGCCTTCGTGAGTTATGTTTCAGCATGTCTCAGTTTTCACTAAGTCCGAAAACTGATTGTGTTTTAGCTATGCTCGTGTGCCCGTTAGTATATTTTGTGAACCCTTTTGGCCCCAGGTCACTTCGGGTCTTTTGTTAAGCTTGTTGAGTAGCTCCATGCCATGTCCTTCCTTGTCATAATCAGGTCATGTATCATGTTGTTTTGTTACTCCGAAGAGGGCTTCGTGATCTGAAATTTCAGACAAGTGTTAATTTCACTAAGTCTGTAATTTGTTTTGCATTTGCGTTTTTGCCATGCTTGTTTGAACCTCATAATGGATGAATTGGCCGTGGCTCAGTGCAAGTCTTTTGTTAAGCATCTTGTGTACATCCCTGCCATGTATTTTGTTGTCATGTTTGGTGGCTGTAGCATGTTCATCTCATTGCATTTAGATGCCTACTTGCTGTAAATCGCAGACCGGTGTCAATTTTGAAACGCTTGCCATTTCCAAACCGTAACTCCGATTCCGGCGTTCTTTATATCGTTTTCAAGCGATTTCATCTCATCTTTCCAGTGGAACCCTTGGAATTCCAAGTTGAGGACAGGTCCATGCATTTCCTGTCATATCTTGCATTTTGCATCCCGCATCGCATCCCGCATAGCATATCATCATTTCATCATATTGCTTGGTCTTGCACGTGGTTGATTGTATCCTTGTTGCTTGTTTGTCTTGTTGGGTAGAGCCGGGAGACGAGTTCGCTACCGAGGAGCCCGTTGAGTTTGCTTGTGAGGATCCAGTCAACTCTGACAACTGTGCAGGCAAGATGATCATACCCTCGAAATCACTACTATCTTTGCTATGCTAGTTTGCTCGCTCTTGCTATGCCAATGCTACGATGCCTACCTTTTGCTTGTCAGCCTCCCAATTGCCATGTTGAAACTCTAACCCACCTTGTCCTAGCAAACCGTTGATTGGCTATGTTACCGCTTTGCTCAGCCCCTCTTATAGCGTTGCTAGTTGCAGGTGAAGATTGGAGGTCGTTCCTTGTGGGAACATATTTTATTTACTTGTTGGGATATCATTATATTTCTATGTTATCTTAATGCATCTATATACTTGGTAAAGGGTGGAAGGCTCGGCCTCTCGCCTAGTGTTTTGTTCCACTCTTGCCGCCCTAGTTTCCGTCATATCAGTGTTATGTTCCCGGATTTTGCGTTCCTTACGCGGTTGGGTTATAATGGGAACCCCTTGATAGTTCGCCTTGATTTAAACTTTTCCAGCAATGCCCAACCTTGGTTTTACCATTTGCCACCTAGCCTTTTCTTTCCCTTGGGTTCTGCAGACTCAAGGGTCATCTTATTTTAACCCCCCCGGGCCAGTGCTCCTCTGAGTGTTGGTCCAAACCGTCAGCCGCCGGTGGCTACCAGGGGCAACTCTGGGCTGGCCTACCGAAAGTTTAGACAATCTGAGTGTGCCCTGAGAAAGAGATATGTGCAGCTCCTATCGGGATTTGTCGGCACATTCGGGCGGTGTTGCTGGTCTTGTTTTAACCTGTCGAAGTGTCTTGAGTTAACGAGATACCGAGTCTGATCGGAACGTCTTGGGAGGAGGTCTATTCCTTCGTTGACCGTGAGAGCTTGACATGGGCTAAGTTGGGACTCCCCTGCAGGGATTGAACTTTCGAAAGCCGTGCCCGCGGTTATGGGCAGATGGGAATTTGTTAATGTCCGGTTGCAGAGAACTTGAACCTTAATTAATTAAAATGAATCAACTGAGTGTGTTACCGTGATGGCCTCTTCTCGGCGGAGCCCGGGAAGTGGACACGATGTTGGAGTTATGTTTGCGCAGGTTGTTCCTCTAGATTCTCGCTCGCGCTTTGCCTCCTCTTCTCGCTCTCTTTTGTGCATAAGATAGCCACCATATATGCTAGTCGCTTGCTGCAGCTCCACATATAATTGCCTTACCCTATCTATAAGCTTAAATAGTCTTGATCGCGAGGGTGCGAGATTGGTGAGTCCCTGTGGCTCACAGATACTATAACTCCAGATGCAGGTCCAGGTGATTCCGCTCCAGGTGACGAGTACGAGCTCAAGTGGGAGTTCGACGAGGACTCTCAGCGTTATTATGTTTCCTTTCCCGATGATCAGTAGTGGTGCCTAGTTGGGGTTCGATTCAGGGCCTTGTCGCATGTTGGGTTTTTCTTCTATTTTGGCGCCGTAGTCGGGCCATGAGTGTTTGCATGATGGATGTTATTTATGTACTCTGATGTGACGTGGCGAGTGTAAGCCAACTATGTATCTCCCCCTTATATTATATATTACATGGGATGTTGTAATGATTGCCTGACTTGCGACATTGCTTTCAATGTGGTTATGTCTCTAAGTCGTGCCTCGACATGTGGGAGCTATAGCCGCATCAAGGGCGTTACACCATCTAGGGAGGAGGCCAGTGAAGAAGAAGACGAAGGGGCCCCCTCTCCCCTTCTCTTCCGGTGGCGCCGGAACGCCACCGTGTCCATCATCATCACCGCAATCTTCACCAACAACTTCACCGCCATCATCACCAACTCTTCCCCCCTATATGCAGCGGTGTAACCTCTCTCTTACCCACTGTAATCTCTACTTAAACATGGTGCTCAACGCTATATATTATTTCCCAGTGATGTATGTCTATCCTATGATGTTTGAGTAGATTCATTTTGTCCTATGGGCTATTTGATGATCAAGATTGGTTTGAGTTGCATGTTTTATTATTGTTGCTGTCCTATGGTGCTCTCTGTGTCGCGCAAGCGTGAGGGATTCCCGCTGTAGGGTTTGCAATATGTTCATGATTTGCTTATGGTGGGTGGCGTGAGTGACAGAAGCACAGACCCAAGTAAGTAGGTTATTTGCGTATGGGATAAAGGGGACTTGATGCTTTAATGCTATGGTTTGGTTTTACCTTAATGATCTTTAGTAGTTGCGGATGCTTGCTAGAGTTCCAATCATAAGTGTATATGATCCAAGTAGAGAAAGTATGTTAGCTTATGCCTCTCCCTCAAATAAAATTGCAATAATGATTACCGGTCTAGTTATCGATTGTCTAGGGACAAATAACTTTCTCATAACAAAAAGCTCTCTAATAAAACTAATTTAGTTGTGTCTTCATCTAAATAGCCCCTAGCTTTTATTTACTCGCTCTTTATTTTCTAGCAAGCCTATCCAAAAACACCTACAAAGTACTTCTAGTTTCATACTTGTTCTAGGTAAAGCGAACGTCAAGCGTGCGTAGAGTTGTATCGGTGGTCGTTAGAACTTGAGGGAATATTTGTTCTACCTTTAGCTCCTCGTTGGGTTCGACACTCTTACTTATCGAAAGAGGCTATAATTGATCCCCTGTACTTGTGGGTTATCAACCGGAGGCATCGGCGTTGGACGACAGCGTGGGTGCGGCAGCGACCGGCGAGGGCGGGAGCGGGGCGGCGACCGGCGGCTGGAGCAGGGAAACCCTAAACGGGGCCATAGGGTGGCATCTGCCGTAAATAGGACGACTAACAGGGGCAATACAAAAAAAACGTTTCGTTTCATTAGGGGAAGCTACGTCTGGTGCGGGAAGGAGGGTACCCCCGACTTTTCTCCACTGTGAGGCCTCATTTGGTTGCAAGGTTTCCCGGGATCCCCGAGGACAAGGACAAGTCCAAGACCAAGACTGTCTCCAGTTGATCTCTCTCTCTCTCTCTCTCTCTCCATGCCATGACATGAAATTAGAGCAATCCCCATCAATTTGGAGCGCAATCACTTATGTTGAGTCTGCAGACAGTCTTGGACTTAAAATTGATGCATTTAGTCCCTTTCTCTCATGTCAGCAGGTGCCAAACTGAATTTGTCCCACACACACTTATCACATCCATTCCATCATCAATTCGACAGGTTTGACGGCAGCACTTGGAACACAACGTTCAACTTATCCTCTGCCAACTTGATTACCTGAGGCAGCTTATCCTCTGCCCACTACTAGGAAAAGGCGTACTAGTGGCGCACCAGTTTTTCCTACTAATGGCGCACTACTGGTGCGCCACTAGTACCACGCCACTAGTATTTTTTACTAATGGCGCACCAGTGGTGCGCCATTAGTATCTGGTATACTAATGGCGCACCGCTGGTGCGCCATTAGTATAGGCCACTGGTGCGCCATTAGTATAGGCCATGGTGCGCCATTAGTATTTTTGAATTTTGAAGGCGGGAAAATAGTAGTGGCGCACCGTCTAACCCCCACCGTGCGCCATTGCTATTTTTGAATTTTGAATTTGGATCTGGATCGCGATTTTTTTGCCCATTTTTTGCTCATTTTTTTTGCTCGTTTTTTTGCACGATATTATTTCAAATTTTGTTCCCGTTTTTGGATCTTGTACGTTCTTTTGCCGTGTTCTTTTGCCAGAGAGGAGTTCGCCGGAGAGGAGGAGGAGGAGGTGACTGGAGAGGAGGAGGAGGAGGTGACCGGAGAGGCGCTCGCCTACATCGCCGGAGAGGGGGAGGAGGTCACCGGAGAGGAGATCACCGAAGCATCGGAGAGGAGGAAGGAGAAACCATGAGGGGATGGGAGGAGAGGAGGGAGGAGGAGCTCACCGGAGATGAGGGAGGAGGAGCTCACCGGAGAGGA
>NC_057809.1:621341042-621372688 GCF_018294505.1 Triticum aestivum
AGGAGGAGGAGGAGGTCGCCGCAGAGGAGGAGGAGGAGGAGGTCACCGGAGAGGAAGTCGCCGGAGAGGAGGAGGAGGTCGCCCGAGAGGAGGAGGGTAGTATGGTGGAGGAGAGAAGGGAAGATGGAGTAGAGGAGAGGTGGAGATGGAGTGGAGGAGAGGTGGAGTGGAGGAGAAGAATGAAGAGGTAAGGAGGAGAGGACACGCCCAGCCATATATACGGCATAGTAATGGCGCACCGTAGGCAGGTGCGCCATTACTATTTTTTTTTTATTTATTTTGAATTTTGAAGGCGGGAAGATACTAATGGCGCACCATGGGCAGGTGCGCCATTAGTAACTTTTTTTTATTTTATTTTTTTGATTTATTTTGAATTTTGAAGGCGGGAAGATAGTAATGGCGCATCATGGCAGGTGCGCCATTAGTAAGTTTGAATTTTTTTGAATTTTTTTGCCTCTCCAGATCTTAAAAGCCCCGTATCTTTTTTCTGTTAGGTTTTTGAGGATTTTGAAAATGTTTAACAAGGTTCCCCCAGTTAAATTCGGATGTAACTTTTCGAGTAGATGATTTTTCATATAAAAAACTTTTTTATCCGAATTCGTATGCAAAAGTTATGCCCATTTTTACAAATTCTCGAGAGATTTTGCAAAAAAGTCGAAAATTCATGTTTGTAAATTTTGCTAACAATTAGACCACATATCACATGGGAATCTTATTTTATTTTATTTTATTGACATTTCTATCATTTTCTTTTATTTTTTTGAAACTGAAAAGGCGGTCCGGGGGGGTGCATTCAGGGGAATGTTTGGGCCAAATTACTAATGGCGCACCGTGGGATGGTGCGCCATTACTAGTTCAACTAGTAATAATTTTTTTTTACTAATGGCGCACCGTGAATGTGGTGCATCATTAGTATTTGCACACTAATGACACACCAACACATGGTGCGGCATTAGTATTTAGTAATGGCGCACCACATGTACAGTGCGTCATTACTGTCCATATTGGCTATAGCTATTTTTGTAGTAGTGGTCCTAATCATATTTCCTTGAATGCTGAAGTCATGGATCCATCTGTAGAGAGTATTAAGATGCTTGAGGCAGCCCCTGCTCCTCCTGCTTCAGTCATAAGGATGGTGTCAAGATGTCTTATGCATCAGCTGTAAGCTTCCTCTATTTATTCTGTAGTTTTTCCCTGCTTATTGTACAGCTTGATTTTGATTCATGAGTAACTTGTTTCATGCTTTGTCGGCTTTTATGACGATAGGTCAAGGGCACACAGTGTGCATACATTGGCAAGGTAAAAGCCCCTGCTCCTTCTGCTTCAGCCCATAAGGATGGTGTCAAGATGTCAAAATTTGTAAGATACATCCCATAGTTACATAACTAATAATCAAACTTGCATATACAGATATAAAAAGGGGTAGCAACCTTAGTAAGATGCATGAAAAATAGCATCAAACGGCATGCTCTAATCAAGAATTGGTATTTTTACAATATAGGTTGGTTACTCACAATTCAACATCAGTGGATATACTAGCAATGCAGTTCTGATCTGAATTTAGTTGTAGTGATTCTGGTCTAAACTTAGTTGTATCAAGGCATAAATTAGAGCCCAAAGTTGTATTAACCCCAAATAATAAAAAAGCTCACAAGTTTCTTCTTTATCAGTGCACTAGCTAGTGAATTATAATTGCAGATGACTCCTGGGTAATAATAATTGAGTGCAGTCATGTCATTTTCTACATCGTTTTCTCTCTTGATAGGAACTAGAACTCAATCAAGAACAGTGCCAAATATTATAGAGCGTTCGTTGCAAGATCCAGGATATAGCATTAACGTCTTGGGGAGAGGAGGGGGTCATCCTTACTAGCGATGTAACAGTGGCACCGGGGGGAGGGGGTCGGGGGCGTCGCTTCAGTCGCCGGCGGAGGAGCTCAGAGGCGGTAGCCAGGATTCGATCTCATGACGAGCGTATTCAGAGCAGGGCGAGACAACCACACGACCAATTCAGTTGTTATGTTTACCTACATGTTTCTTTCCTTTTGTTCTTTCGTGTCTTTGTTTTCTTTTTTATATCCCTTTTTTTTCTTTTTTCAAGTTCGAGAAACCTTTTTGCTTCATCAATATTTTCTGCAAAATCGTATTTTTTTTGTCAAATTCGAAGAACTTTTTTCAAACTCGATGATCTATTTTTTCAAATTTCGATGAACTTTTTCAAATTCAACAAACGTTTTTAAAATTTGATGAACTTTTTGTTTCAAATTCGGTGAACTTTTTTCAAATCCGGTGAACTTTTGCAAATCCGATGAACATTTTTGCTCAAATCTGGTGAACTTTTGTTTCAAATTCGGTGAACTTTTTTCAAATTCAGTGAACCTTTGGCAAATCTGATGAACTTTTTTCTCAAATCCGGTGAACTTTTTTCGAATTTGATGAAATTTTGTTTCAAATTCGGTGAACTTTTTTCAAATCCGGTGAACTTTTTGCAAATCCGATGAACGTTTTTCTCAAATCCAGTGAACTTTTTTAAAATTTAATGAACTTTTTTCAAATTGGATGAACTTTTTTCTCAAATCTAATGATTTTTTTCAAATTCGATGAACTTTTTTCAAATATTGTGAAATTTGTTTTAAAATTGATGAGCTGCTTCTTAGAATTGATGAACTTTTTCAAATTCAGGAACTGCTTTAAAATTCGTAAATTTCAGATCCATTCGATTTTTCAGTTTTGTGAAGGAAGGAACGAACGCCAAAAAAAAAAGAACGAAGGAACGAAACGCGCAGCTGCGAACGAGGAAAGGAGCGAGCGTGCTAGCTGGGCCGGCCCAGGCGAGGCTGCTGCGAGCGCCCGGTAAGACAACCGGCTCCTCCTTTCCTCCAGCATGGGTTCGGTCTCCAGTTTTCCATTTGGGCCAACCAGTGGAAGGTCTAGGCACAGCCAAAAGGACCAAGATGCTTCTTGAATCGGCTGACATGGACACAAGTTGACATGACTATGAATAATCGTGTTTTTCTCTCTTTTTGCCGCTGACAAGAAGAAAAATCAAGATGTTTGTCCAAAAAAAAGAAGAATATTTTTTTAAACTTGTGGGTGTATTTTTTAAAAGATCTTTTTTGGGGAATAAAGTGCCGACTACAGCTCAGGGGAATCTTCTTTTCGCTATATAGTCCCTCGGTACCGATAAAAAATCGCAAACTATGATGATGAGAGCGTTTTCTTAGATAGATAAATTTTCATGTGTCACCAAAAGTTTAGTTGTGAACTGGACTTGGTGAAGATCCTACAGAAGCACCCGCCGTGGAGAAGTAATAATTAACTACACCAAACCAAGGTGATTTGACGGTATGAATTTTATCTAATTGAGTGGGTGGGTGTTCTTCTCTAGCCCCAGCGATGCCTCATGCTTTGAGGAGCTAGATGAGCGAGTCCGATCGCCCAATTGCCGTCGCCGGCCGATGCCTTGGCGCCTCCTCTATCCTGCAGTAACAGCCATTGTGCCAGTTAGTTAGGTTAGAATATCAATAATCGGTCCAAAACCAAACGCTTTCCGCAGACAAAGGGGGCGTGTGCATGCCCTCTTCGAGTCCTCTTCTTGAGTCCTTGAGCATCATGGCCGCCACCGGCAGTAGCCTCCTCTTGGTTCACCAAACCAAACCACAGGTTGTGTCAACTATATTATGGATATTAATTACCTATCAAGCTGGTTTTTGCATTTAGGTGCCGCCTTCCCTTCTGTAAGTATGCTCGCTCACCTTGACGTCTTCTTTGTGTTTTCACGAGGCTTTTTTTTTAGGGTGTGTTTTCACGAGGCTTCGAAGCGCAAAGGTCCTCTTTTTGCTTCTTCCTCGCAAAGGTTCTCTTTTTGGTCATCCGCGGTTCCTTCTGCCTGGCAGTCCTTGCATAAGCAAGACAACCAAATCAGGAAATGCAACTGTAGAAACAAAATAAGTGTGGTATGACAGCATTATTATATATAACCCTAGTAGAATCTGTCAGCTGCATCTACTGTTTCATGCTACATTACAGTATTTGGTAGTAGTAACTAGTAAGTGTAGTAACCAAGGCAAAAATAATCTAATAAGTACCCAAGTCTAGGCACGAAGCAAAAGAGCTTACTATTGAAGCCTTCGTCTGGGGAAGTCCTTCATCCGGTACATGCATGTCGCATGTCGGCCATGTGCTGCAGAAATGCACCGACGTTGATTAGGCGACTCGTCTCATCATTTAATGCAAGCGGCGTGAATATACCAAAAATTAGCGACCAAAGATGATGCATGACACTTGACGCCTACCGTGTTCTGCAGCAGCCTCCTTTACCGTGGGCTCGCATCTTTCTGGCTCAGGCACCAGTTCATTAGGATTCTGCTGAGCAGCACCCTAGAAGAGAAGGAAAAGTTCAACCGATATGTCATAGTTTCCAGTAGGGTGTTCCTAGTAGCAGAAACTGGTGTGGAGAATCTATGACGGCATGAGCTCGAGTTACATGCAGTGGCGTGGTCTTGAGATACAAAACAATTGATCATGCATATTGATATTGCTTTCCCTACGCAGAAATCTCTCACTGTGCTTTAAGGAGGACTGTGAAGAGTTCTTGACTGTCTGAAATGGATTTTTTTAATGTTTAGGAGGAACCCATATCGACATACTGCCATAGAAAGAATGCAATATGCATCAGCCTGCCATAGATTCCAAAAACGGGTAGGCTAGACTTCCCTTTGAGTTGCAAAAACGAAAGGATTAAATGATTACATACCATCCCTTGCAGCTCTAAGGAAGGCCGATTTTCTCCCGTGTCAGAGTTCGCTTGCTGAGAGGAACTTGGATAATCATGATGCTTCATTTCTGTACAAAGATCGAACGAAAGTTTAACAACAAAAAATACATCACTAGCAACGATGAAACAAGCATAAGAAATGAGTTTGAACCTTTTATATCGATGTCATGTTGAATACTCTCCACTTCTGTATTGCTGCTTAACTCCTCTTCTTCACTTTGTTCCATGGGAGCTTTGTCGCTAACTTGTATTATATCAGTAAACCGTGCGGACAGATTACATGGAACTATATGAAGTTCTGCAGAAATTATACATGCATGTGTCTCAGTTGTTGTGTACCAGTTAGTTTAAGAGCTGTCAAACAAAGTGGATATACAATTTGACCTATAATGCTTAGCTCAGATGGATCATCCAAATGACTGGGTGCATGTGTTACTACACCACCGTCAGGTGCAGATGTTTGCTCAAAACAACTCTCAGAACCATCAGATTCCTTGTTGCCCACTTGTCCCATTATCTGAAATAAGAGAAACATAAAGTAAAAATGATGTTGTTCAGTAACAAGAACTATGTTCAAATGCAACGCAAAATGACTCTGCATACATGAGAAAGTGAGAAAATTGCATGCCCACCTCAGTATTTTCCTTTTTGAGATCGCCTTGGGTTCAGTAACATCAGGAGTGCATGATTCCTCTTTCTGAAATAGTAGGATGGCATTGTATCAGTAGAAGATGAGGCGAATTTCTTCAACACGTTGCGCACGGCGGAGTACAGAATGTTGAAGGATAACCAGATCTCATGGCATATACAGTATTGAGATACAGACTTAAAGGGGAGATGTGTTGCTTGCTATTGAGGCACAAGTACTCTAGTACATAAAGCAGGGCAGAAGGTGGTATGCAAAAAAATAAATACACATGAGCATTGGAGATATGGTAAGTTGCTTATAGAGTTCTAATATTAAACCATACTTATTTGATTATTGCTTGAAATAGCGGAAAAGCATATACCTCCAAATTTAAGTCATTCATCATGCACATATAAGGCAGTATATGTAAATAGAACATCAAACGTTAGATATTATAATTTAAATTGTCTAATGCAGCATCACTGGATCCCAGGTCAGTTTGATTAGGTTAAGATGTTGGAATTGATCTCAGGTTGTAATAGACCGAGATAAAAAGAAGGGGAGTCCAATCCCACGTTGGTGCTTTGATCGGGGGCACCCAAACCCAATGTTTTGGTTTCGGTCCCCGGTCCATCAGTTCCCATATAAAAGGAAGAGGTCACGTACCTGTTCAGATAAGAAAAGAAAAACACAAACGGGTTAAAACTCCTGAGTGCTAACAACCGATCCTAAAAAGAGGGAGCTGATGGGCTGGAAGGCCGACTACCACCGCCGGCCACCGCAAGGTTAGTGCCGGTGGCCATCTCCTACAGCGGCGCTCCTGATGCACGTCCACACCATATACGTGCTGCTTTTCTCCCGGCCATATCTTCATCGCCGGAGACCCCAAGGTGCGGCCATGGGCTACACAAGGGGCTGCATCGAGCAGCCATGGGATTTCGCCAATCAATGTAAGTTTGTACGCTTCCGCATAATACTGATGTTCTAGTCCGAGATTAAGTCCTAAAGTTGATTAGCCCAAAGCCAATTAACCTAACAATGGTATCATGAGCTGGTTAATCTCGGTTAGAACTCTAATCATGTTTTTAGTGATGTTTCTTTTCTGTTAACGATCATGTTTAAGTCCTGATTTTCTCCGTTCCAGATAATCACCAACTTAAGGTTTAATTAAACTTTATTAGGTTAGTGAGCCTTGTTTATGGCTAATTATTTTCAGTCAAGGTATTACTGATGCGGGTTAGTGCTAATTACCCGTTTAAGCAATCAGGAGGAGGGAAATTGCAAATTCTAGAAAATCCCCAATTTTTAAAACCCTAGAACTTGGAATTCCCCAAATCAGCGCCCAAAAATGTTGTAATCGACAAAAAGAAGAGTATTTGAGGCACACCTTATGACGCCGCGCCTATGCTCCTTCGGGATCCCTGAGCCGGCGACGCCGCCGTCTCTCGGGATGACGTGCGGAAAGACTCAGCCGCCGCTGAGGTGCTAATGGACGCGCGCGTGCAATGGGTTCCGCACCCCGTACGTCGCCGTCGCTGTCGCCGCCAAAAGTTTGCGCCGGCAGCCGCCGGCGAGATGCCTCACGCGTAGCTAGGACTACCGTCCTCCCGGTCTCGCCATGAGCTCAACACGGCGAGCGCCGTTCGGCGGAGGAGCGCGCGGCCTTGAGCGAGGCACGCTGCTCCGACGAACGGGACTGCCGCACCGCCATGGCCGGCGTGCCTCGGGTCGCCGCCGCGGTTGTCGCCTCTCCTGCACGAGCCGTGAAAATCGGGGGAGAGGAAAGGAAATGCTTCTAGGGTTTGACCAGGTGTTGTTTTGCTCAGCCCCGGGAGGATCGGGACCGTCGGCTTGATCCAACGGTTGAGGCCGACGCGCAGCTCCGAATGGGCCTTCGGGCACTTAAAAGGCCGCTTCCGCAGCTGGGTTGCGGCCCAGCATGTCTTATCCTGGCAGGAAACGTTCTTGTCTTTGAGCTGGGCCGAATGAATCAAGGGTAGCCATGGGCTGTATTGGGCCAACAAATTTATGTTCTGCGCGTATTTTCTTTTATTAAGTGCAATTCTATAGTTAAGATTATTCTAAGAAAGCCTTTTGCACTGTTATAGATAGAAAATTGTCAGAAAAATTAAGTTATAAATTGTGTTTTAGTTTTCTTAGTATAATGGAACCAACGAGAAGTTTTGCTTAGAAAATTAAAGCACAATTAATGTTTATGTAATTTTCATGGCAAGCCTTTAATGATGATGAAGATTTATTAATAAAAATCCATGGATGATTATGGGTCAAATTATGTTCTTCAGGCATTTTGTGCCGTTTTAGTGCATTCATTAAGTTCCAAATTATGTTTTTGCACTGATGAGTTTTAAAGTGCTTATAATTATGCTTAAATCTTCTGAATAGAATGGAGCCAACTGGAAATTTTATTTTGGAAAATTTAATATGACGTGAATGTTGATGTCATTTAAAGGCACCTTTTATGGTCATCACTTTTCAAGTATTATTTCAGTAAAGAAATCTTAATGTTAAAATATTGAGCATTTTTTTAGTCACTCATTTAAGTTTCTAAACATTAATATTTTATTTGGAAACTTTATTTGAGTGTGATGTTTGTGGTGATGCCATCCTAATGACATTTCTTAATGATGTGATCATTTCGAATGGGCCGAGGCCACCTCAAGGAGAATGTGATGGTCACATGGTTCAGTTTTCCGCATCATAATAATATTGCGTCGATACGCCTATTGGGCAAAACTGAAGTTTTTATTTGGTGCATTTCATGTCATTTTATTATGATATGCATTATTGAAATATGCATAAAGACTCAAAAATAATGTTCATGGGGTTATGATCAATCCCCTAAAGAAATGAATTTTGTTTAGGGGATTCGTTTCCAAAGTATCTGCTGCTGCCAAATATTGTTATTTTGTGAATCCTTATGAAAATTTGTGTCCATATTACCTGGAAAATGTTATGATATCCTGACGATAATATTAATGTCTTTTTGGACTGACTGTAACTTTGAAGTCTACTCTCTCGAAATAACATTTATATTTATATGTTAATTCCAATGCCACCTTCATTGTATGTTGTTTAGAATTTTAATGATAGTTTTGACACTTATTTTTTTAATGTTATTTTCAATGTTCATTAAGTGTCAAAATTTTAAGTTCAAGATGACTACAACAGGTTATGAATCCTTGTGTCCTATGACATAATGGATTACACTTTAATGTTGCTTTATGTTAATGATGGTTAGTAATTTAGCTAATATTCTTGCTGGTCTTTATGTGATTTTATGTTTCTCTAATCAAAATGGAACCAACGAGAAGTTTTGATTAGAGATTTAGTGAGCCAAATTCATAATGGCGATTGATGATATTCTGACCAACATTGATTATTTTTATGTGTCATTTATGAATGAATAAGTTTTTTTTCCCGTTATTTGCCCAATGATAATGCAGATTAGAATAAATTAATCATTTTTATTCATCTCATTGCATGGTTAATTCATGCTTGATGTTTTGTTGTGATGTTCATAACGATGTCTTCTGTTTTCATAGTAATGAACATTAATAATGATGCCAACTTCCATTTTGGCATAGACAACCCTTATGTAAATAACTTTTCTGTATGGAGAGTGGAGATCATTTTCTCATGTAAGGAATCTCGCAATGTTTCTCTGCCACTAAGGTTTACAGATTTAATCATGATGTTAAGGCGGACATTGGGAGAGGTCTCAAAATGCATGTGCTATCATGCACAATACTAATGCAATGGGGTTTAAAGTGAAAACTATTGGATTTATTCCACTAGGATTTGGAGATACTTAATTCTTCATCTAATTGATGATGTTTGTTCTTGCTCCCAGTTACTGGAGAAACTTATTTCTAGTTTCTCGAACATATGACATGATTTTCTGTGTTATTAAGTCAACTCCAATTATGTAACGTTAGTTTCGCCCTAGGGTGAGACAAGTTATGTTTTTCATCTGAATGGATCATTTGTAAAGATTATGTGTTATGTTACAATTAAAGATGTAAGAGAAGTGTAAATAATGAGACCTCATTGAAATTGTGGTTTTAGACCACATTTCGAGGGGGAGAATGGAAGTCTCGTTTAATATGAGATATCACGTTCACTTCTCTTACTTAGATCAAAATATGTATGTTAATTCTCCAATTAAAGATAGAACCAACGAGAAGTCTTGGTTGGAGAATGTATGAAAATCATATACTAATGTCAATTATCTAATTAAGATGCAACAAGTCTTATTTAGAAGAATGGATAAAAATTACTCATTTTATTACGTTAATGTGTACTTAATCCCTTATGAGCATTATGAAGCACACATGAATGCTAAAGTGAAGCTTGCTAGTCTAATGACCATCATGATGTAACATGTTGATTATATATATATGACCAACGTCATTAATAATCATATGTCGCACTTCACTCAAATGGCAAGCTTGTCAGTATCACGTGGCTCGTGGTTATATTTTTGACTATCGTCATTTATAATCATTTGTCACAATTCATTAGGTTCTTTTCCATCTTCAGCCCAACGGTGTTGTGGTTTAGAACTTAAATGATTATTATCAAGATATTGGATATGTTTTCCATTTTTTCAAATAAAGTGATCATCAGGGAACTGAAGCGTATGAACATGAATCTTAAGGATAACTCCACTAGATCTTTGTTCATACGCATCAGGAAGTTGAGAAGAAATGCATATTGCAATACTCAATGTTGAGACTTAACAATTTCCGTGTGATTCATAATGTGTGTGAATGATCATCTTAGAGGCTTGTGTGATAATGAGCTCTAATGATGTATGGAACTCAATAGAGTTTCCTCGGTGAGTTGTTTTGACGCTTGTGTTATTATTATAACATCCTCTTGTGTTGACTAAGTTAAGAATGTATGTATGACTTAACCGTAAGGTTTCGTCAAATAGGTGAAGTTAACACAAGGTATTTGCCCCAAGAAATTCAATTATGAAATAAGAAAGCGTCGGGACACTCATACCATAAAACCAGGGGGAGTAAGTATACTACCTTGAGAAGATGGAATATTTTTGGCGGGCCAAGAATTTTCTACCTTCCATTTATGACATAAAGAATCTTGGTCATGCCCTATACTTTGTTTGTGTCGAGTTTCGCCAAGATTCCAAAAGTGGTATAAGTTTTATCATGAAGACATACATCGATAGAGTACGAAAGAAAATATTATGTGGTAGTACTCTTATCGCACCTGCTACTAAAGTCAAGGGCAATAAAGATGGACATTTTAGTGTCCAAGGAACCATTATGAACTGATCAGATAATGTCGGTTCCTTATGCTTCAGTTGTCGGAAGCATATGTGTATTCAAGTATGAACATGCCCTTGTTTTGTGATCGGGATAATTGGCAAATATACAAGTAAGTCCAGAAATGGACCACTGGAAAAGCCAAGAAATGTCTTGCAGATATGCAAGAGAATAAAGTTTACATGCTCACTAATAAGAAGTCTAATAACTTCGATATCCTGGGATATTCAGACATTGTTTCTGCGAGATGTGTGGATCTTAAAGTTTCCACGCTATGTTACATCCTCACTCTCGCACATGGAGCTATATCGTGGAAAAGCTCTATAATAACACTGATGGCATTAGAAATAATGCACTTACTTATGTGGCATGCCAAGAGGCTATTGGGAAGGTTGTATGTCAAGAAGTTTTATTCCCGAGTTAAGAGTGATAGACAACATCTCTAAGACACTTACTGCTATTATGAGCACGCAGTTCTCTATGTGAGTAACAACAAGTCAATTGCTATTGCCAAAATCATTGACATAATGTCTCTGTTGTGAAAGATAGAGTCCAGGATCAAACCTATGGTGTTTGATTTATAAAGTTTTGCGGTACCGCTTACTAAAGGCTTATCACCCATTTTATGATGATATCTTGCCGGCATGGGTTCATAAAGCCTTTTAATCCTGGAAATTAGGACCATCATATAAACCAACTCCCATAAAGTATTATGTTTCCATCTCGAGATAGAATGATGTACTATACGTACTGAGGTTCAGTGATATCTCATTATCTCATTGGTCATTGTAACACATTACTTTGGTATGTTATTTCTATTAAGAGTGGGCTTATGATGTTTGTTAACCTTACGATCAAGGGGGAGAATGTTGGAATTGATCTCAGGTTGTAATAGACCGAGATAAAAAGAAGGGGAGTCCAATCCCACGTTGGTGCTTTGATCGGGGGCACCCAAACCCAATGTTTTGGTTTCGGTCCCCGGTCCATCAGTTCCCATATAAAAGGAAGAGGTCACGTACCTGTTCAGATAAGAAAAGAAAAACACAAACGGGTTAAAACTCCTGAGTGCTAACAACCGATCCTAAAAAGAGGGAGCTGATGGGCTGGAAGGCCGACTACCACCGCCGGCCACCGCAAGGTTAGTGCCGGTGGCCATCTCCTACAGCGGCGCTCCTGATGCACGTCCACACCATATACGTGCTGCTTTTCTCCCGGCCATATCTTCATCGCCGGAGACCCCAAGGTGCAGCCATGGGCTACACAAGGGGCTGCATCGAGCAGCCATGGGATTTCGCCAATCAATGTAAGTTTGTATGCTTCCGCATAATACTGATGTTCTAGTCCGAGATTAAGTCCTAAAGTTGATTAGCCCAAAGCCAATTAACCTAACATAAGAAACCAAGATTAGAGCAATTGATATATCTTCAGCAATTTGAAACTTCTCATGTGAACAACAAGACTTCAGGTCATCCAACTCCTTTTTCAGCCTTATATGTCGTGTGAACAAAAACTGACCGCGCGTGCCCCCGACCCCCTCCTGCCGCCGCCATGACTCCGGCCGGCGGCCATTTCCAGTCATTGTTAGGTAATCTTGTCAGATTCCTACAGTAATTACTAGTACATGTAGGTTCTCCAATGGAGAGTCCAGCCAATTTTTGTATTTGTGATCAAGCTATCGGTTGATTAGTTTAGAAAATATAGGTTTAGTCGGTTTGTAGTTTCCTAGTACTGGTACTAGTACTAGTAAATTTGCACGTGCAGATGGTGTTGCCAGTGGAAGTGATGGGAAGGGCTTGATCATTGCCGACAATGACATATACTCCCTTCGTTCGGAATTATTTGTCGCGGAAATAAATGTATCTGTTTAGATACATCCATTTCCGCGACAAGTAATTCCAAACGGAGGGAGTACTAGTTAAAGGGAGTGTCTGTCATGTGAGCGGAAGTGCCTGAATCCATGTACCACTCATTCGAAGATGGCGTTGTGTCAGGCACATGGTGTTGAAAGCCTGCAAGCGGGGTCCTTGGTCGAGGGACGGAGACAGAGCAACACATGTCGGTGCAGGTGGAGCGGACGGCGGCGCTCCGGGCGTGTGCAGGGCATGCTCTTTGAGCAGAAGGGATGAATGCATCTCCAGAAAAGCCGGTGCATGTACAGAGGCTCATGTGCAGAGCACGTTTGAACAGCGGCAGAACGTTGTCAATCGAAAGGAAGGAAGAACAACGCCACGTCGAATGCATTCGTTGTGTGATGTGTACGTATGCATAACGTGAACGCATGCATGCATTTGGGTTAACCTCCTGCCTGACCTCTACACACGTTAGGCCGACAATTCTGCTAGCTAGCTAGCTACTACTATGTACGAACTGCACGCATGATATTTACCGCGCATTTACGTACAGTAGTAAGAGCATCCGGGGGCTTGACAAATTCGGTTCCTCAAACGTCCGCGGATACTCACGCTTCAAATTTCCTTCTCACAACTAGATTCCTCAATTAATATACCTCAAATTCATACAAACTCATGCAACTACGTGAGCATCTTTGGCCACATACCTCTAATTCGACCTCTTAAACGTTCGCGGACACGCCCGCTAAAAGCTCCTATTTGTTCATTCACGCAGCCACAATCCTTATTTTCTTTCTTGTATGTCCGATCACTTGCACATGATTGATGGAGAGAGAGAGAGCGAGAGAGAGAGAGAGCGAGAGAGCGAGAGAAGAATGAATAAAGAAAGAGAAAAGATAGTCCGGGGTGAGGCCGTTTCCTACGTGGCGGATTGATCGGGCGTGTCCGTAAGCCCTCATATCCTCCCCATATTTAAGATGGATATAAGAGTTTGCGGTCAGCCCAGACATATAGAGAAGATATGGGGGGTCTGGTTAGGGTCATTTTTTCCTCTCTCTCCTGTCCGGCCACTGACTGGGGCTGTCCGTGGGTATATGAGAGATGGTTTGAGACGTCCGACTGTAGATGCTCTTACACCATCAACTACTACATCAAGACAATGACATCGGACTATCAAAAATTGGGATGTTTAACCTACAAGCTAGCTATGAAAAAGATCATCCACAGCCGCCCTTGCCGTCCTTCTCGCAGAAGCAGCGGCCGAAGACGCGGTACAGATGGAGTAGGATCTGCTCATCGCCCAAGCTGTCCAACCTGTCGCTGACCTCCTTCTCCTTCTTGAGAGGCAGTCCAGCCATGACACGGAACGCCCCATTATGCTATTGAATGAGGGCGCGCATATTCCTCTGCTACCGCTTCTTTAAAATGCAGACGCGGATGGCTTCCTCCTATATGACCGCCCGCATGGCCGTACCGCCGCATTGGCCACCGGCATGTTGGCAGCGAGTCCGGCCTCGACCGCCTTCATCCTCTCCTTGCAACGTGCGTGTTCTCGTGACGGTTTTGAATCTCCTAATCTTTACTTAAGAAAACATGATTAATTAGTCCCATACCGGCGACCGAACACGGCAAGAGCCGGCAGAAATACAGGCGTTGGAGCGACCGTGTCGGCCGGGCGCGGTGGTGCGCGCTCGTGACTCCATCCGGCTTGGTTGCTGGGCTAGTAGCCCGTCTCAGGTTTCACAGTTGAGGGGCGGGCTGTGTAACTCTCTGGCCCAGCGGCCATGGAGCATGGGCTCGTCCAATAACCAACCGTACCAACTCTTTTTTCTTCTTTTTACTAGTACACAACAAATGCTCGGGCATTGCAACGGGCGAAAACATTGCCAAACCTGCTCCGCGTGCCATCAGGCGCAATTTCTTATAGCCAATTTTGATAAGCAACGGTAATAAGGTTACACTCTAATTGTTGTTCCGAGCATCAAGTGTGAACATGAAGAAGCCAGTCTAAGTTCCTACGTTTGTTGGAAGAATAGTGGTGCATGAAATAAGTGTGTCAATCAGTTTTATGTGTTGCTTTTTGGAAAAACATGAGTATTTCTTTAGTTTTTAAGAAACTGAACTGTTTTTAATTTTTTATTAGAATTCGAACATGTTTTGGAGACGAACATTTTATGAACACATGATTTTTTAATGATTTTGTGAACAAATTTAAATGTTTTTAAATTTGAACAAATTTTGAGAATTTTTAGCATTTCTTAAAAGTATGAACATATTTAAAATATGAATATCTTTTTTAAACTAAGAACAATTAAAAATGCTTATTATCTTAAAAAAACACGCTCTGTGCGTGTAATTAAAAAATGATGGTTCGTGTCTGGACCATGGAGTATAGAGTTAACGAAGTTCTAGTGGTGTCCTTTGATGGTGCCTCCTTAAGATGAGCACTATCTATCACCGGGTGGAACAGGAGTGCTGTATTTATTTTTAGTGAGACATACAAATGTTGCAATGTTCGATACTATTCAAGAGTTTACAAACTATTTCAACGGTTTTTTTAGAATTTTGAAAAAGTTTGAATGCAAACAGATTTTTACTATGTTGGATTTTTCTAGAGATAGTTGTTCGTTTGGTTTGGAAGAGATTTTTTTAATAGCACATACCCACGTGGGTTACAACATGAGAGAAAATTGATGTGTCCCTTGAACCAAAAGACCCAACAGGGAAGCACATGTCGAGCTATAGAAGAAATGAATATCCTGTTTTAATGTTCATTACTGCAGTGCATGTATGCGTGCCATACATGGGTTGGTCAGTTTTGATTTAACCCTGAGAAACAATCTCTAGTTTGATGGTTAGGAGCATAGTGGTACCCCAATACCAGCAAGAATTAGAACCCAGATTTGACACTTTCATTTCTCAGAAAGGCAAAATATTATTCAGTGGATGACGATGTTCGCATCGATAGGGACACACTTGTAGTGATTTCATCAATCTCAAGACCTGTCGGCTCAGCCTCTCTAGGGATTACTGTATGTACGTGTTTGTGAGTCTGCGTTTGTACTGTGTTTTTTTTTTCAAAAGAAGGTCCCGTTTAACCTTTGTATGCAACAATTTAATGTGCGCGCAAATGCACCAGAAGGGAAAAAATCATCGCATCTTTTTAGCGACTCATTCTTGTTGCCACTTTTCATGTCCACCACCATCGTCAATGATTATACAATTTTTGGTGTCCGCAATCCAAAAGAATTGATGAACCCACATTCGTGTCCTTCAATGTTGCCTCAATCAGCATTACTGGATGTGAGAGTAGTGGAGCATTGAAGTGGGGTTGTTTATATACACTTATTTGTTAATATTCGAAAGCAAACATGTTTTTGCCATGTTGATCTTCTTTTTAGAAAATGTTGGTTGTTTGGTTTGCAAGATTATATCATGTTCCTTTTCTTTTTGCACTTCTTGGCCTTAGCCCAAACACAAGTTTCTCACTTAGAATGTAGGCTCTTTCTCTAAAAGCACACACACTTTGGAGAGACCGGAACCGCGTGCATGCATCTCTTCCCGTTCCACATCATAATAAAAAACAAAAGTTTCGTAGCAGAGAATCTTGGTGTGCATGTATCCAACGGCTTGGAAAGGCAACTGAGACTCCGTTACATCTCAATCAACCGAGATTTAGTGATTCCGTTTAAAATTAGTAGCTAAAATCATTTTAAAAAGTACCTAGTTCGAAGTAGCTAGCACAATGGCCCGTGCGTTGCTACATGCGAAAGGCGATGGTTGACTCAAAATGCGTATTTTCCAATTAGTGCTTCTAATTCATTTTTTATAAATATCAATTTAGTCAAACTTCACGTTCGACGATATTTTTTAAAAGAACATTTAGTCATCACTTTTGTACCATTACAATATTTCTTTTGGATAAACTAATTGTGTCAGAATTTACAAATACGAATCATTGCATAGCAAACACCATAGAAGATATGCCCTAGAGGCAATAATAAATGTTATTATTTATCTCCATATTCGTAATTAAGTTTATAATCCGTGCTATAACTGCTATAATTCTCGAGTCTACAATAACCACAAGGCTTAGAGGAAAACTCATATGCACGTGTGGAATAACAAACGGTAAAATGTATTGCTGGTCATGCCTCTAAGACTAGCTCAAGTGTTGCATGATAATTATGTTTTCCTGATCATGGGCATGTTTATGCCGACAACTTTGAGGACACAATATTAGAAGAACACCTGTGATTAAATCGACGCCATTGATGTTGTGTTACAAGGGAGTATTAACTCTGATGGGTGGGTCACACATCGGAAATAACGGTCCTTGCAAACGTTGTTCACTCTTAATGCCATGTGGACTTGACCAGCGGGCCCGACATGTTAGAAATCGGATTAATTTGTTCCAAACCGGCCACACCAGTGTTTATTGAAAAAATCACCTCTAGTAAGATAGATTTTCATTGCCGAAACAAAAAATAGTGGCAAAAAGGGAACAAAGCGGCAAATGTGTGTGTGTGTGGGTGTGTGTGTGGGTTTGCAATTTACTCGATGAATTAAGATGAGACTGTGGAGGGAGTCGTGGCAGGAGTTGCCCATAGAGATTTTTTTTTTCATTTGACTGCAAGGAGTTGCTCATGGAGTTAGCTAAAGCTAAGCACAAAAATACGTGCTGCCGATGATTAGTCCCACACCGCCGACCGTACAACGCAATGACCGGCAGAAATACGCACGTCCGAGTCACCGTATCGGCCGGGCGCAGTGGTGCGCGCTCGTGACTCCAGCCCAAGGAGGGCCGGGTTGGTGCGGTTTGGTTGGTGGGCTCGCAGCCCATGTCAGAGTGAGGGGCCGGGCTGGGAAGTAGGCCGTCAGGGACTGCCTGCCTGTGAGTGACGGGCCTACTTATTGGGAACTCAGTGCCGCGCATCCCCTTGGAACAATTAAAATGAAAAAACACCTGCGACTTCGGCCGCAGGCGCGTGCACGCTTTGGGCAACCATTCGCGCTCGAGTATCACTTGGCCGAAAGCCCGCTTCCTCATCCGTATTTAATAAGCTTGCCGGTTTCCTCACTCACTAGAGTGTGGAGCATGGGTTCGTCCACTAATTAAATCATGCCAACTCCTTTTTTTATAGTAGCCATTATTGTTGCTAATGAACATTTTTATCTCTCCATGAACATTCTTCAAATTCATGAACATTTTTAAAATTTGTCTACTTGTTTAAATTAGTGAAAAATTTCAAAATCAGGAACAGTTTTAAATATACAAAGCACTTTTTTTAATTGTTTCACATTCAAAAATTCACATCCAAAAGTTTATAATAAATAAACTCGGGAAAATTAAGAAAATTGAAAACTAAAACATGTGTTCCTCGCTGGTCCCGAGTCTGCTATCGCGCTCCAATAGTTTTTTTTTGACACTCGCTCCAGTAGGTGGCGACATTAGCTAGCGATCTCCTTCCTGCATACTGGGCCCATTCACTAGATCACAGTAAGTGTTGCATCGCAGATTGCTCGCTAAGTTTATAATAAATCCGTCTACTAATCATCTGCACGTCCAGTATCGTGATCGATCTTTTTCTATTTATTAGCATTTTTTAAATACGTGAATGTTTTTTATGTTCACGAACATTTTTGAAAATTAGTGTATTTGTTTAAATTAGTGAAGTTTTTCGAATTCATGAACATTTAATAAGTATGCAAAGATTTTTTTTCATATTCATGAATTTGGTTTCAAATTTGTGGCATGTTTTCAAATTCGCGGACATTTTCTAATTTACGGATTTTTTTCACTTTAATAATTTATTTAATAAAATAAATATCTGGGAAATAATAAAACAGTTAAAAAAGCAAAAATAAACAATTTATTTTCCAGGGAAATTAAAACATTTTTTGCTCGCTGGTCCCGAGCCTGCTGCCGCTGGCAACATGAGCTAGCGATCTCGTTCCCGCGTGCTGGGCCTGGCCCATTCGCCGGATCGCAGTAAGCGACGTGTCGCGGATTGCTCGCTTCGAGTGACCAATAGCAGCGCCTGCCTCCTCAACATGCAACATACATTGCAAAATCCCACCTCAACATGCAAACATGCATAATAATTTTTATTATATTAAGCTCTTTATTATAAATACCTTACAACTATACAAATAAACACAATAAATCATATGTATTTAAATTTTAGTTCTAATATTATTTCTCAAAAATTAATTTCCTTGAAATTGTAAAATATTTTCTCAACAACATGTGGGGTATTATCTGGTGGTTTGTAATTTGATTCTCCATTGAAGAGAGATATTTAAAATAAAAAATTTATAGAAAAAAGGGCACATAGCAACCCTTCCACCCCTCATGTGCATGGGTATAAACCCATCAAAGGCGACAAGTAACACACGGAGGTTGGGAGTAACCTTGTTAAGGGGTGCCTCTGAACTAGTGATTTTTAAAACATACACATGCGTGACTGGAGAAAATCGTTGGCATCAAGTGAACCCGGTCACAATGCTTTGGTTTTGCCCTTAGTTGTCTGCACAACCTAGTGTCCTATGGCCTAACCACAATAAGGTGCATAATGACTTATTTGGTTGGTGGCTAACTTTGTGTAGTTTGGTACAGTAATTTTCCCAACTTTCCCAATCTTTGGTGCTCAAATTCTTAGCCACACTTTGGCTTACTTTATGGAATCTTGCCACACTTTTACATGTATGGCGTGTGAGCTTTATTTCTCATTAGAAAATGCCTTCGGTGTGGCTAGTACCAAACACCTACCTAAGTTGCTCAAACTTGTCTAACTCGAGGTGTGGAATGCTTTGAACCAAACAACCCTCAAATACTGCCATTAATGGCGGTAACCTATAGTGGCACGCATACTTAGGATTTCACCTACGTGTCACATTCTAGAACAAGATGCTCATCATGAGGCACACCTGTGCCAACAACACCCTTCTTGGAGCATGCGACCTTTTTTGAACGCGGATGTAGGGGAGGGGGAGCGATGCTCAATAAAAATGGCTTTGTAACTTTATAGTACCTAAAGTAATATAACATTGCACAATGGACCCCTAACTAAACAAAAATCACAACCAGGTGCTCAAGTTTTGAAAACAAGACCCCAAATGATAGTGATATTTGTTGTACAAAAACGTGATTGGGTCGTGAATACCTTGCAAGAGATGTTATGGCCATGTGACCATCCAACTTGATAGTGACATTTGATGTATGTACACACCCGAGGTTTAATAAATAATCCATCTAGGGAAATAAATGAGCATTATGTTCGTCCATATGCATATATACAAGCTCCACATGTGATTTAATTATTTAATGTGCATGAGTATTATTAGGTAAATGTATTCTTGGGTGGAGAATGTGAAGCGTGGATATATGTTGCTGATGCTGAGATGAAAGCTTTTATCATGGAATGTGAAGGGGGAGGTTTTTTCTTACATAGACAATTGTGCAAAAGGAAGGCGTGAAGCAATGAGAATTTTGCGGAGTGGTCTCTTCTCAATCATGCAATCTTTCCCTGAGCTTGGCCCACTGCTCATCCGCCCCCTTGTATTGACGTGCACCCCCTCCACCCATCCAAAGTAAATTATCCTTTTACTAGCAACTTGATCAATTTGCTGACTGAAAATTTACTTGGATACTTGTCACCGAATATGTATACGCATTTTGTAAGAAATTTTAAATGATATAGAGATTTACTTCAATTTAATATGCATTTAATTTGGACTATACGTGTTGAAGGTGCATATATTAGGAACACATATATGCGGGAGAAGCTTGGTGTGTACAAAGGGAGATACTAGGTACTTGATCAACTAAAGTTCTGGACTGAAAGATACAATTTTGATGGGAGGAGCAATAGTTCTTGTACCTACCAATATAAAAAGTTCCATTCACTCAATTGAGATACTATAAATACAAAACATATCATCTTTATCATCGATAATTCTAATCCAACCATTCTAGATATCAGCTACAATAACCTGTGTCTGAATTTCAAAAACCACCCTGGACCGATGACGGCGCCTCCGCCACTTCCTCTCCATCCAATCAAAGAAAGATAGGGAATGGGAGATGGTGGGACATGCAGTTTGATGTTTAGCTTATTGCGCACGGTTGTAGTCATTCATTCAAGATTGTTCCCATGGCTAGAGGTTGGCGAGCAAACAAGGAAATTTAAGGTTACCAATCCAACAGTGAATGCCGAAAAAGGCTTCCACCCCGCTTTATATATAAAGCACCACAACCAAACTGATACATGGTGATGAGGAGATTCTTTTACAAAGCAGACCAAAGAAAAATACATGAATACATGATAGACCACACCTTAGCACAAAGCAACCTAGACTACCGACAAGGTAGGAGACTCGCCGCCAATGAAAATCGCCAGACCTTGTTTCGCCGCTGAGGGAGTCCTGGATTAGGGGGTGTCTGGATAGCCGGACTATAACCTGTGGCCTGACTCTTGGACTATGAAGATACAAGATTGAAGACTTCGTCCCATGTCCGGATGGGACTTTCCTTGGCGTGGAAGGCAAGCTTGGAAATACAGATATGTAGATCTTCTCCCATTGTAACCGACTCTGTGTAACCCTAGCCCTCTCCGGTGTCTATATAAACCGGAGGGTTTTAGTCCATAGGACGAACAACAATCATACCATAGGCTAGCTTCTAGGGTTTAGCCTCTCTGATCTCGTGGTAGATCTACTCTTGTACTACCCATATCATAAATATTAATCAAGCAGGAGTAGGGTTTTACCTCCATCAAGAGGGCCCGAACCTGGGTAAAAACATCGTGTCCCTTGTCTCCTGTTACCATCCACCTAGACGCACAGTTCGGGACCGCCTACCCGAGATCCGCCGGTTTTGACACCGACATTGGTGCTTTCATTGAGAGTTCCTTTGTGTCGTCACCTTTAGGCCCGATGGCCCCTTCGATCATCTACAACGATGCAGTCCAGGGTGAGACCTTTCTCCCCGGACAGATCTTCGTATTCGGCGGCTTTGCACTGCGGGCCAATTCGTTTGGCCATCTGGAGCAGACTAAAAGTTACGCCCCTGGCCGTCAGGTCAGATTTGGAAGTTTGAACTACACGGCCGACATCCGTGGAGACTTGATCTTCGACGAATTCGAGCCACAGCCGAGCACGCCGCACTGTCACGATGGGTATGACCTAGCTCTGCCGCCGGACAGTGCCCTAGAGGCCGCGCCCGCATTAGCTCCGACCCTTAGCTCGGAGCCAACTGCGCCGATCGAGGACGGGTGGCTAGACACCGCCTCAGGGGCTGCAGTCTCTACATCGATCGAGCAGAACACCAGCCTTATCCTCCGCGAAGCCCATGACTCCAGGGTGCCGAACTCTTTTCCGGACTTCGAACCCTCCACGCCCCTGCCGATCAAATCCGATTGGGCGCCGATCATGTAATTCACCACCGCGGATATTTTTCAGCACTCGCCCTTCGGCGACATCCTGAATTCACTAAAGTCTCTCTCTTTGTCAGGAGAGCCCCGGCCGGACTATGGCCAACAGGATTGGGATGCGGACGACGAAGAAATTCGATGCCCACCCACCACCCACTTCGTAGCCACTGTCGATGATTTAACCGACATGCTCGACTTCGACTCCGAAGACATCGACGGTATGGACAACGATGCAGGAGACGAACAGGAACCAGCGCCTATAGGGCACTGGACAACCACCGCATCCTACGATGTATACATGGTGGACACACCTAGAGGAAACGATGAGGAAGAATGGGATGACGCAACGAAGGGTCGTTCCTCCGAAAAGCAACCAAAGCGGCGACGTAAGTGCCGCTCCAAGCCCCGCCCCGATAGAGACAGCAGTCACACAGACCCAGCCACAGAGCAGGGCGATCCGGCGAATGATGAACATGGCATCAAGCAACCGTCCGAACAAGACAACTTGGATGAACAAACCACACAGCCCGTCCCCGGCGAAGATAACAGTCCGGACGACCTCACGCCGGACAAGTCCCTGGAATAGGAAAACCTCCACAAAAGGCTCGTCGCCACGACGCGTAGCCTGAAAAAGCAGAAGTGGAAGCTCAAAACTGTGGAAGATGCACTCCGAATCAGATGGAGCAAAGTACTCAACACCGCAGACAAATACGGCGATAGTCGCCACACAAAGAGCTACCCGAAGCGAAAGCTACTGCCCGAATTTGATGAGGAGGCCCTAGAGCCCCCAAAGTCAAAACACAAGGAAGCCACCCGATCGGATAGACGACCCCATGGCCAACATAAAGCGATGGCGCCGCACACAAACCAACACACGATCCACCCAAGGATTCGCATCAAAAGGATGGCCCAGCCAGGTCTATTTACGGGCCAAGAAAGTAAGCTCTAGTAAGCAATGTAACGCAACAAATATCCGAACAACACGGCACACCCAAGTACAGGGGTGCCGCACACCCCCTCTGTTTCACCGATGAGGTGCTGGACCATGAATTCCCAGCGGGATTCAAGCCCGTAAACATAGAGGCGTACGACGGAACAACAGACCCTAGAGTCTGGATTGAGGATTATATCCTCCACATACACATGGCCAGAGGAGATGACCTCCACGCCATAAAATACTTACCCCTCAAGCTCAAAGGGCCAGCCCGGCATTGGCTTAAAAGCATTCCCGAAAACACCATCGGAAGTCGGGAAGAGCTCGAGGATACTTTTCGGGCAAATTTTCAAGGGACCTATGTCCGACCTCCGGATGGAGACGATTTAAGCCATATAACTCAACAGCCCGGAGAGTCAGCCCGGAAACTTTGGAACAGATTTCTTACTAAAAAGAACCAGACAGTCGACTGTCCGGACGCCGAAGCCTTAGCATCTTTCAAACACAGCGTTCGAGACGAATGGCTCGCCAGACACCTCGGCCAAGAAAAGCCAAGAACAATGGCCGCGTTAACAAGCCTCATGACCCACTTTTGTGCGGGAGAGGACAGCTGGTTGGCAAGATGCAGCACCAGCGACCCAACTACATCCAAAGTTAGGGATGGAAACGGGAAACCACGACGCAGCAAGGACCAACACCGGAATAAGGGAAACAACCCGAAGAGCATGGCAGTCAACGCCGGATTCAAAAGCTCTCAGCAGAATCAAAAAAAGCTGCCCTCAAGGATAACAGGGACAAGCTATCTAACCTAAACAAAATCTTGGACAAGATATGTCAAATCCACAGTACTCCCGGGAAGCCTGCAAACCATACCCATAGAGATTGTTGGGTCTTCAAGCAATCCGGCAAACTCAACGCCGAACACAAGGGGCTCGACACACCAAGTGAGGACGATGACGAACCCCACAAGCAGAGCACCGGGAAACAAAAGAATTTCCCACAAGAAGTCAAGACAGTAAACTTACTTCACGTGACAAAAGGGAAAAACAGAGTGGCGCCTATAGAGATATGCGCCAAACGACCTATCCCAAAGGAGTCTAGCCACTGGTTGTTAAAACCGATCACCTTCGACCATCAGGATTACTCTAGAAGTATCCGGAACGCAGGCTCGACTGCCTTGGTATTAGATCCGATAATTGACGGACTCCACTTTACACAAGTCCTGATGGACGGCGGCAGTGGTCTAAACCTGCTATATCAGGACACAATCCGCAAAATGGGGATGGACCCAACAAAAATTCGCCATAGCAACACTTCCTTTCAAGGAGTAACGCCAGGCCCGGATGCCCATTGTACGGGTTCTCTCCTGCTAGAAGTTATGTTCGGCTCCGCTGATAACTTCCGCCGCAAAAGGCTAACCTTCCATATCGCCCCATTTTCAAGTAGCTATCAAGCACTACTGGGACGCGAAGCTTTTGCCCGCTTTAACGCAATACCGCATTATGCATCTCTTACGCTTAAGATGCCCGGTCCATGAGGCATCATCTCACTAAAGGGAAATATCGAGTGTTCATCGAGCGCGGAAGAATATGCGGCTGCCTTGACGGACATACATCAAAACAGCTTCACCAACAAAAGCATCTAACAGGTCATTAAGACCACGAACACGGCTAGGCGAGTCCGGAGCAAACATATAAGTGATAAAGGTTTAGTAGTCGTTCACCCCTACACAAGGGGCTCCGCGTATTTAAAATAAGCGACAATAAGGCTCAATTTTACCCGTCTTAAATTATACTTTGTACAGCGTACATTCTGCATGACTATTCTTTTTCTTTTCAGCTAAGTTGCTCTCTTTTATAGATGAACACCATGCTACGCTCGTCCAGGACACGGCACAACGGAGACACAGGCGCAGACATGCAACAGGGACTAGTCTCCAGGATTCTTTTTAGATTAAGACCCTGCGTAAACCTTTTTTACTGTCTCTTGTTGATACACATCCCCCGGATTCTCAGTATAACCGAGGAGGAGGCTGGCGTCTTGGCGTGTGGCCACATCAGAATTTTGCACGTACCTGGACACTAGGGGCTTATTATCAAGGGCACTGACCAGCCCGTTTTCATAAAGACCGAATACCTTAGGGAGTGTTCGGCGTCGCGAGTTTGGCCTTATATGCATCAGCTCCGAATCATGTCTTTGGTCAAATGTTGGGTTTGCCCAGCTCCTGTGTTTTGCTGCCTTACGTTCTGTTCTATCGGCTAAGGCGGCACCAGGAGAACTACTGCGATTGTGCCCCGGTTCAGCCAGGCGAGCACCTCAGTAGAGAAAGCCGAAAACTGACTGTCATGATATAGCGTGAGACTGGTCAACCACTCGATGACCTATCGGAATCTTCGGGATTCCTCCGCATTAACGAAGGGCCATTTCCCGGCCAGACACAAACGCGCCCCGAGTTCGGGCGAGCGCGGTGTCACCAGGGGCTATATAGTAGACTCACTGTCAAACTCCTATGGCTAAGTGAAAGTGATAAAGCATTATTGTCCGATTGCCTAGTTCGCTACGCTATCACCTCATTTGTGGACCAAGACGTTGGATCAAGTGTGAAAATGCGCCTTCTGCGAACACCCCCGCATTATATGCGTGGGGGCTGAAGCCGACGACTGCCATCTTTCAGACTATATATACATATATCTTAACGGCCACACAGGAGGCATTATAATACTTGCAGACATAAGTATAAAAAGCTTCTACAATTTATCAAAATATTGTTTTACAATAATACATGTTATTCGAACATAATATCCTTCGAGCACTGCGTCTCTATTAAACGAGCGCCTTGCAGAACTTCCTGAAAATAATGTTCGGCAGGTACTCGGCTTCCGTCCGAGTCTTTGGATGCAACAACGATGGCCTCCATCTCCGCCCAGTATGTCTTGACACGGGCAAGAGCCATCCATGCACCCTCTATGCATGCTGACCTCTTCATTGCATTGATATGCGGCACCGCACCAAGGAACTGCTGCACCAAGCTAAAATAACTTTTCGGCTATGACCTTTCCGGCCACAGATGACTCACGACATACTTCATGGCGAGTCCGGATAACCTATTCAGCTCGGCCCATTCGGCCAAACGATCGGTTAATGGAAGTGGACGCTCTGGATTGTGGAACTGCGACCAGAAGAGCTTTTCCACTTCGCGATCCTCTTGATCTCGGAAGTGTTCGGCCGCATCCGCGGCACTCGCCGCCAAATCCAGATAAGTGTCCGCCGTACTCCACATCCGGTCCAACGGAGCATATTTAGGATCCCCGAACTTCATCCGCAGCATGAAGGGCTTTGCAGCGGCGATATCTCCGGCCTGACGTAGCTCCTCCTTCATAGCTCTCATCGCAGAGCGAGCATCCTTGGCCGCTATAGTGGCCTTCTCTAGGTCCGTCTGTTCCGCCCGATCTTCCTTTTCAAGAAGCTTGCAACGTCAGCAGCGCTCTTCAACTTCACAGCAATCTCGGTCATTTCCTTCTTGCTTCGGCAGTGAGCAACTTGTTCGGCTTTCAGCTCTTCAATTGCCTTTACGGCAGCCGCATCACTTTTTCTGGCTTGCTCCTTGGCTCGGGCAAGCTCTGCCCGAAGGTCCTCCACAGCGGCAGCCCCATCTGCATTAAGTGCACACATTGTAAGATACTGGCATCAAGCTCCTCTTACCAGGTGTCTCCGGAGAAATTACATACCTTGTGCCTCGTCAAGCCGCTTGTTGACAAGCACGATGTCGGCATCTGCCACGTCAAGTTGCCGCGTTAGCTCGGCAAATTCATCAGTCCGCCTGGCCACCGGACACTTTGCCGCCTGCATAGGAAGGCGGCAAAATTATACCTGGGACTATGATCCTCTGCGTGCTGCCATCTTCGATAACACACAAAGTCTCAGGGGATACTATCTACACAGGGCACATCTTATATATGCGGAACTGTCAAAAGGTACATCACTTCGCGTACCTCAAAACCTGTCAGTAAACTCCTGATGGCCTCGTGCAACCCGCTCTCCGCGGATGAAATCCTTTCAATTACCATACCCATCAACGTACGATGCTCCTCTGAGATAGACGCTTGCCCTAGCAGATCCTTCAGTTCCTCCGACCGTGCACCTGGCAGTGCCAGACTCGTCCGATGGCCTTTTGCAAAGGCCGGACGCGGAGGGCTTTGGGGGGCCATATGACTGCCTTCCGGCCCTGCCGGACTCGGAGAAACCCTCCGCGACGATACCTCAGGGTCGCCCGCCTCGTAAGGCGGTACGGCAGGGGAAGGCGTTCGGCTCTCCATCATCTCCGGAAGAAGATCCCCCGAAGATGAGCTCTGCTGAGAAGGGCTGAGATCCGAACTACAAGGTAAAATTTCGGTTATTTTCCTCAGAAATAAAATAGGGATTTCTCTCATTTTAAACCCCCCCTCTCTACTTACGGCTCGGTGGAGGGCTGATTCCCTTGGGGGCATAGTATGACCGAGGTATCCCCCGGCACAGGACCCTCTGGCGAAGATTTCTTCCCCCGCTTTGAGACCATGGTCTCCGGGTCTTTAGAGGCGGTCCTCTTCTTCCCCTGGGTAGAGGAATTTTCGATTCCTCCTTCCCTGGCAGCCTCCTTTGGGGAGGCGGTAGCTTCCTTGTCCCCCCCTTCGTTTTCTTCCAAAGGCACGATCTCCAGCATCCTGGTTAACACGGGATCCAGCGAGGTCTCAGGAAGGGGGGCCGGACACCTGATTAACTTCGCCTTCGCTACCCACTCCTGTTTCAAGGACAACTCTTTTAAGGGTGATGTTATGATAAAGGAACGGATGGTGTGTCCGGGCACAGGGCTACTTACTTGAGTATCCGGACGACTGCAGCTTAGACCTGCGTCCTCCGTAGAATCTGGACACACTACTTGAGGTCCGAAGAACAACTTGTACATCTCCATGGGCATCATGCCAAGAAAATGTTGGAGAGCTCGCGGTCCCTCCGGGTTGAACTCCCACAGGCGGAGGGGGCGACATTTGCAGGGTAGAACTCAGCGAATTAGCATAACCTGTGTCACCACGACCAGACTGATGTCCCTTTCTAGAAGATCTCGGATGTGACCCTGCAACAGGGGCACGTCTTTTGCCGGCCCCCAGTCCAGCCCCTTATTGACCCATGACGCTAGTCGTGGTGGGGGACCCGAGCGGAAAGCAGGTGGCGCCACCCATTTGGTGCCCCTGGGAGCCGTGATATAAAACCACTCTTGTTGCCATAAGCTGAACTCCTCTTGAAAAGAGCCCTCGGGCCATGGAGCATCAGCATTCTTGCTTATAACAGCGCCTCCGCACTCCGCGTGTTGTCCATCGATCATCTTTGGCTCTATTTTAAAGGTCTTAAGCCACAGTCCGAAGTGAGGAGTAATACGGAGGAAGGCTTCGCACACGACAATGAACGATGAGATGTGGAGGATGGACTCCGGAGCTAAGTCATGAAATTCCAGCCCATAATAAAACATGAGCCCCCTCACGAAGGGATCCGTCGGGAAGCCTAGCCCTCGAAGGAAGTGAGACACGAACACCACGCTCTCACCAGGCTTGGGAGTGGGAATGACCTGCCCTTGAGCAGGCAGCCTATGCGAGATTTCGCCGGTCAAGAACCTGGCTTCTCTCAGCTTTAGCACGTCCTCCTCCGTAACGGAGGAAGACATCCATCGGCCTTGAAGGTCAGAGCCGGACATCATCAAAAGTCCGAAGCACCTAAATCTGGAGCCCTGGGTGTTGGAACTCGAGGCGAGAGGCGGATTCGATTGAGATCGAAAGAAAGGAGTAACAAATTGATACATGGTGATGAGGAGATCCTTTTACAAAGCAGACCAAAGAAAAATACATGAATACATGATAGACCACACCTTAGCACAAAGCAACCTAGACTACCGACAAGGAAGGAGACTCGCCGCCAATGGAAATCGCCAGACCTTGTTTCGCCGCTGAAGGAGTCCTGGATTAGGGGGTGTCCGGATAGCCGGACTATAACCTGTGGCCTGACTCTTGGACTATGAAGATACAAGATTGAAGACTTCGTCCCATGTCCGGATGGGACTTTCCTTGGCGTGGAAGGCAAGCTTGGAAATACGGATATGTAGATTTTCTCCCATTGTAACCGACTCTGTGTAACCCTAGCCCTCTCCGGTGTCTATATAAACCGGAGGGTTTTAGTCCATAGGACGAACAACAATCATACCATAGGCTAGCTTCTAGGGTTTAGCCTCTCTGATCTCGTGGTAGATCTACTCTTGTACTACCCATATCATAAATATTAATCAAGCAGGAGTAGGGTTTTACCTCCATTGAGAGGGCCCGAACCTGGGTAAAAACATCGTGTCCCTTGTCTCCTGTTACCATCCGCCTAGACGCACAGTTCGGGACCCCCTACCCGAGATCCGCCGGTTTCGACACCGACAGCCGCTCACACCAAGTTACCATTGAAGAGGCCCCCTGCCCTCCCGCTTCGGGTCATGGAACCGAGCCTGCCTACAGAAAACGAGGGCCGTGAGCAAAACCAACGAGGTCTTGTGTAAAAGAATAAGAGTCAAGTAAAGCCGTTTAATAGAATAGGGGGCAAGTGAATCCGCCCGTGCCAAAACTGAGGGAGCTTCCAGAAAAGATCTGAAAACGTCCGTCGATGATGACACGGCGCGCCAGAGAAACCTAGGCTCCACGATGATGCCCTCAGGAGGGTAGCTGCGCAATGCGTCAGCATTGCCGAGACCGAGGAGACGGTCAAGGATTTTCACCCGGAGCCCTGGCTCGGTAAGAGGGCCACAACGACGCCCCAGGAGGAATGTGACACCCACATGCACCATCGTTGCTGGTGCCGGAGCACAAGGCTTTCGCCCGGCTCCTCTCACCCATGTCAAACCGAGTAGTCCCGATAACCTGCCCACCCTGAGGCAAGGCATGCCGCTGCCAAACAAGACCTCCCAAGGTCGGCTGTGACCAATCCTATCCACCATATAGCTCCGCCCTTGGCTGAGGCGGCATTGTTCTCGGTTATTTTAGCTCCATAAATAGCATCATAATATTTTTAAAGCCCGTGGCAACGCACTTGCGTTCTAGTAGCCTATTATAAAGATTCACCAGAAGTACAAAGCATCTTAAACATAATAAAAAAGACATCGAGGTCCATAGACCACCGAACGACCATTGCTATGGCCAAAACGAGCCGCCGATGCGCCACTGAAACCCGGCAAGTCTTCGTGCACGTACCCCTAAGGACTACCGCCTCAAAGCCGCAGTCGTCGCAGTTGGATCCTTAAATCGATCTGAAGAACCTGAGACCAAATATCCATCGATCCAGTATACTAAGTGCACATCTGGGCACACACATCGGCATAGCGTCCGAATTGTACTCATTGAAAATAAAAGGCAAATTTAGCTCCAGCTCATATCTTTTCATATTTATCTATACTATCTATGTTATGAGTCCCAACGACAAGTTCCTTGAAAACCGATATGCAGCCCAACAACAAGTTGTCTTACATTCTAGAGGGAAGGCTTGTTAGTTGGGGGTATTCCATCCTGTGTGACAAGTTTGTAATGAACGGTACTATGAAATTTTCTTAGTTATTATATGTTAAGGATTTAGAAAAAAAAACATGTCATACATTTCATAGGAAACATACAGATTCTAGATTGTTTGATTTGCTCACACTTTGTGATGGGCAACCATGAACAAGAAATATTTATGTAGATGGTTGTTGTGTTGCACTTCAGACCTCTCAAACAAGATTTTAATTTATCTTCAAATAAATATACAGACTAAACTTGATTCTAGCGGTACACTTTAGTTTGTGGCGTCTAGACAGAGGGATTATTAGTTTAATGGAAGAATATCTTAAGGGCCAATTGTTAGCAATGGAGTGACTAACCTTCCTTTCTTTGACAAATAAATTTAAAATTCAGTGCAAATAAACTTTTCAAGTAAATATATTAGAACCACAATATCATAACATTAGAAATCTATTATGAGGTTATCTTGCTAAATATTATTGGAAAATGTTTCATTAATGAGATTATCGTGGTCACTTCTTACCGTACGATGGGCTTTGGGGTTGCTCAAACATCACCTGTAATACAGCGATCATAATGACAACTTATAGATTCATCTGAAAGTTTGACAAGTGGCCGGATAGCTCAAGAGAGGGATTTTCTCCTCCGACAATGGAGAGATATTCTTAGGGCCCTCTTGGTGTAACGGCGTCAATCATCATATGGCCAGACATAGGTGACTTCGTCACGGGGATGCCGGGACACAATAACGAGAAAAAAGAACAAAACCAGTAATGAGGATTTCAGTATAGTGAGCATGGTGATGACTCAGGAGGATACCGATGCATCCCGGGTTTAGTATCGCGAAGCAAAGTGAACACCACATGATAACAAAAGGTTCACTCGAATATCATTGATGTGCTCATAGGGTCCGATACGGAAGTCCACAGTCTCACTGTCGGTCGTTGAATGAACGGTTTCCGTTCATCTCTATGAGTTACCGAACCAACGGGGTCACAAGCTTAAGACAATCACGATCTGCTGAGTGTTAGTGGGACGGGAGTCATGAGAATATATTTGTGGATTTGTTTCATGAATATTCAGAATAGTTCTGAGAGGATCCGGAAGCGTTTCACGGTCACCGGAAGAGTTCTGGTGAATATCGGGTATTACCGATATA
>NC_057809.1:621373174-621375070 GCF_018294505.1 Triticum aestivum
AATGTTTCCGGGGATGTTAAAATATATAGAAAATGATCTAGAGGCATTTAGAACATTTAAATTTAATTTATATATCAATGGGCCTTAAAAGGCCAAGAGGTGTAAGGCAACTTGGGCCACAAGGGCCCAAGTAGGGAAGGCGCCCCCTTTCCTTGTGTGTGTGGGTGGGTGGAGGGGGGGGGGGGATTGGACAAGGGGAGGGTGTCCCTCCCTCCCCATGGCCGGCGCCCCAAAGGGGACGCCCCCTTGGTGGTTGCCCTCTCCTCCTCCTCCTCCAACCTATATATTAGGTTTTTTGCTCTATTGCATACATAGTTTTGGAGCCTCCTCTAGTTCTTCTAGTTCATGTTTTAGTTGATCCTCATTGACTAATTAGAGCATGCCTAATCCTCTTGGTCTCATAATTAGAAGCCCATTGTGGTTCTAATATCCCCCCCTCTAATTCTCCGAGAATGATTAGCTCTAGACGGCGAAGCGCTGCCAAATCATGGAGGTTGCACGCTTGCAACCAAGTAGAGAGGCTGTGCTTTTGGTCTTCGGTTCGAGGGACTGTTTGTAGGCAGTACGAGGGATCGTTCATCAACGGTTCGAGGGACTCCAAGTAAAGATCTACACCAACACGTTCTGCTTATGCTATAACTCGATGTCGATAACGATCGTGATCCCAACCCATAATGCAACTTCATATTGATCTTGGGTAATCGTAGGTGTGAAATTTTTGTTTTCTACTACGTTTCCTAACTAAAGGTATAATAAATTTTAACTCTATCTATTTTTTACTAAAACAGTTAACTAGAAACTATCAACTAAACCCTAGAAGCTATCCTAAACCAAAGTGTTATATATCAAGTAGAAACTATTAACTCTGTCTAATTTTGTACTACTTCGGTTAACCATACCAAATAAGTGTTATATATCAACTAGAAACTATTAACTAACAAATTGTTACATATCAACTAAACCCTACTAATTCAAAATGTAGTAGGGAGGAGGGGCCGTGGATGGAGGAGGGAGGAGGGGCGGCGTATGGAGGAGGGAGGAGGAGGAGGGAGGAGGGGCGGCGGATAGACGAGAGAGGAGGAGGAGGGACGAGGGCGGCAGCTGGAGGATGGAGGAGGAGGAGGAGGAGGATGGGGGAGGATTACCGAGGCCGGGGATGGCGGCAATGCAGCGATAGCGGGACGAGGACGGTCACGACGGTGAGAGAGTGAGGAATGGGTGGCATAGAGGGGATAAGGCTTGCTTAGCAGCAGCGTGGTGCAAGGGCCCCCGCTCCTACTTAACGCAGTAGCTGTAGCGCGTGCGTATAACCCCCACTGAGGGAGCCCTGGACTATGGGGTCCTCGGGATGCCGGCCTATCTCACATGGGCCGGACTGGTGGGCCGCAATGAATCCAAACCGAAGACCTTTTGTGCCTTGGTGTGTACCCCAAGTCAAGATGGAAGATCCGGTGTTTCCTTGATGTAACCGACTACCTGTAAACCCTAATACCCTTGGTGTCTATATAAACCAGGGGGTTTAATCCATTGAGGCCAGGAGAATAATCGCCATCCTACTAGTTAGGGTTTTAGCTCATTCGATCTCGTGGTAGATCAACTCTGTAATCCCCATATACAGAAGCAATATAATCAAACAAGACGTAGGGTATTACCTCTTAGAGAGGTCCAGAACCTGGGTAAATATCGTGTCCCACGTCCCTTGTTCCCCATCGATCCAAGATCCATAGTTTGGGATCCCCTACCCGAGATCTGCCGGTTTTGACACCGACACCTGCTGCTGCTAAGTGGGGCCCACCTGCTGGCCCCGTGTAACAGTAGTAGCACCGCGGGGTATAGAACACGTGATGTTGCTATCAGTTTAGTTGTAGCACATGTTTTTACACCCGACTGTGCTAC
>NC_057809.1:621375285-621382315 GCF_018294505.1 Triticum aestivum
AGCAGTGGTGTGTGTGCGCACCCGCACTGCTACTAGTGTGTACCCGTAGCAAGGTTCGGCTCGCACTACTACTACTTAATAGTAGCATGGGGCTCTTACCTAGCGCTACTGCTAAGGATCTACCTATAAGCTATTTTCTAATAGTGAGAGTTTATGTCCGGCTGTAGCGTCGACTATTTGATCAATTCGTGGTAACAGAAAGGGGTCCTTTGGGCATGCCTTGTTGACGTCCTTGAAATCGACGTAGAGGTACCAAGACTTCTCCTTCTTCGGTACCATGACTAGGTTCGCCAACAGATGGGAGTGTTTGATTTCTCGGATGAATCCTGCTTCCAACAATTTGGCCAACTATTGCCTCATTGCTTGTCTCTTCAGCTTGGAGAATCTTTGTAGTGCATGCTTTCCTGGTTTAAACCTCTCGATGATGTTGAGGTTGTGTTCTGTGAGCTCTCTAGGTATACCTGGCATTGTAGAAGGGTGCCAGGATGTCCCAATTTTCGCAAAGAAAACCGCGCAACGCTTCGTCTAGCGAAGCGTCAAGGTGGGTACCGATTAAGGCCGTTTTGGATGTATCCTCGGGATGGACCTGAAATTTCATAATCTCATTGACTAGTTTGAATTATGTGGATTTGGATCGTTTATCAAGGACGACGCCATCTTTATTGATTGTTGCACGTAGCTCGGATAACTCCTCGGCGGTTAAGGCATGTGTATATTTTACCAAACCTGCTGGGTCACACACTTAAGAACCTTTGATCTTGTTGAGTCGTAGATGAGTTAGGAGTATTGCATAATATCACTTGGAATGTTTTGGAGGTAACATAAATCGTCGAGAGGGAGAACCAGAAGATTTGGTGCGTTTGATTTTTTTATAGTACTTCCACCGAAACACCTAAAGGTACATTAAAAGATTGGAATAGAAGATGCCATCTTTGTGACAAAAAAATTGGAACACAAGACCTGCCGAAATGGTGTCGGTGTTCCCATCGTTTGAAGCCGCCACTCCGGCAACCAACAGGATCCACCTTCACCCATCACGCACCTCGCAGCAGACCGCAAGCAGGCAACCGTCCGACCCCTCTGCCGCACTGGCGCAACTCCGCCACCCACTACACCCCAAAGCTTGTACATTGCACCCGCATGGAAATGAACCCTAGATCTGGGTACTGAGCGCCCAGAAGTAGCCACAAGGTCCAGCAACAATGGGAAGGCCATGCCCAAGGAAGCTAGCAGACGGATTAGGAGCCTGTTGGATCTTGGATCTGGCGGATCCAACCTCGAGCGGCTGCCAGGAAACCCTCCACGACCGCTGCCCATCCGCGAGTAGGTGTGCCAACATGACACGGTGGTAGTAGCCTGCCTCACACCCATGCGCTCCGAGAGTCGTGCCGCTACCAAGCAGGGCCACGGCTGGGCGAGAGAGATCCGTACCTCGTCTTTGCGTGAGATAGAGGGGGAACGCCCGGGTAGCAGGGGGAAGAGGAGGAGGTGCCTTGTCGCCACCGTGGCCTGGCTGAAGGTCGGCGGCCATGGCGACCGAGAGGAGAGCAAAAGAGGAGTTGGTTGGGGCGGCGCCGGCGTTAGCCCCGTGAGTCACATGAGCAACCCACGAGATGCGAGCAAAAACTTGGTTCTGGTATCCTAAACTCAATTGCACATATGATATCGATTGTAGTTTGGATCTCTATATCTCTTCTTTTGTAAAATTAGGTGGGGAACGGTGATGAAAATCGCCATGGTAAAGCAACTGAAAATCGGTTATACTCCCTAAAAAATTCGGTTATACTAAATAAGTTTTTCGAGCCTACAATTATCATTTTTGTCCTTTATACAAAAACAAAATCGTGTTTGTTTGTAACACTGACAAATCTGATTCATAAAAAGGGATCTTACATTCCTACGCTGCTACTCCCTCCATTTATATATACAAGGCCACAAACTCATATTACAGATACCAAGATAAAATTTAATTTCTTGCTTTGTAAACCCGTTTTTCTTTTCGTTTAGTGGGATTATTAATACAACATATGCATGCAACGAAGGGATTGAAAGCTGATTTTTTTTCACTTTTGTCTCGATTAGTGTTGGTGGCCTTGTATAGATGCAAAGTGTATTTTTCATAGTGGCCTTGTATAAGTAAATGGAGGGAGTATTATCATGATGAAGGAGCGCCCATCTCATCTAGCAATGTTGCGATGTCATAGAGTTCAGGTTTTGGAGGATATCCTCAATGTAAACTGCTTCCTCAATGGTGCCAATTACAAGGGCAATACTAGCTTCACCATCAGCTTTGAAATGCGAGGAGTCAACCGCCGGTGGCAAACCGATCGAATGACAACAGATAAAAAGAAGGAAAACAAGGAAAGGAATTGGTGCAGCCCTTAGGAGATGAATGGAGAGCGTGAGATGTACAGGTAGAGGAAGATGACAAAGGGGGATCTATATATGGATCCCTTCTTCCAAGATATATATAGACGGATCCTGTATTTGGAGGGCCTTCCGCGGGATAAAATTACCCCTTGCTAATTCTATTTACAGGGAATGACACAACTGCCAAACTTTTATTGGACTGAAGCACAACAATATCTTCTCTGACGACATACCTATATAGATATAGATACCCAATCCGACACAATCAATCCAGTCAACATGGGCACATTACAGTTACTGGGCAACCAAACATCCTTTCTCGATTGTCTTAGGCGAACATCTTTTTGACTAAAGTTCACAAGGAAGTGAAAGAGCTACGCTCCCACATCAATCTTGTCGCCATGTGCTTCATCTGCACCATCACCATTTGGGGTAGCCTCCATACCCCCCGCCTCAACATCTGCCACTGAATTGCTGCCAGTGCTAGTAGGCGAGTCAAGTAAGGGAGCAACCGGCTTGTCAGACGGACCTCCTTGATCTGATGGAATGGGAACCCCGCCCCCGGTCACCTTGTCAGTGTTGACATCCATCATCTCGTGCGGCTTTTGGGCTTTTTGGTGCACTGATCGACGGCATACATTGCTCAGTGGAACAAACTCCTGTCACGTGAAAAGAAATGCAAAAATAAATTATTTGGTATAAACATCATAAAACAAACTAAACTCATTACTCCTTTTTATTTGACTACATAGTACTCCCTCCGTCCAAGTGAATAAGTCATTTTAGGTTGTGCACCGCAACCAAGGAGAAGGGGAAAATGAGAAAACTTAATGTTTATTTGCTAATTAATAGCATTGCATGCAATGAACTAACCATTGCATGTCGTGTTTGATAGTCTCAAGTTATTGAAAGCATGCACATCCCACATCTCTTATTGGTTGATATGTCAAGAAATAAAAAACGAGGTGGAAGTTAATGTACCGCGTCCAAGTATTTTGGGATTATTTGGTTTTCGTAAGGTGACTTATACACCTAGACGGATGAAGTAAGATAAGTAGCCTAGCACAAAAAATATAGTACTCCATTCATTTATTTATATAAGGCCACTATGGAATATACATTTTGCATCTACTCTCTCCATCCAGGTGCATAAGTCATTTTACGTTGTGCACCGCTACTAAGGCGGAGGGAAAAACGAGAGAACGTAATATTTATTTGGTAATTAATAGCATTGCATGTAATGAACTGACCACTACATGTCTTGTTTGGTAGTCTCCGGTCATCGAAAGCATAGACACCCCACATCTTTTATTGGTTGATTCATTTATTTATGTCAAGAAAGAAGAAATGAGGTGAGTTAATGTATCGTGCCTAAGTGTTTTGAGATTATTTAGTTTTCATAAGGTGACTTATGCACCTAGACGAAGAGAGTATACAAGGCCACCAATAGTAATCAAGGAAAAATTAATGATATTTTCTGGTACTAGCAACCTATTTAATACTTGCATGCATGCAGTCATAATGACAGTCAGCTACATCATCCACTCAGTTTCCTTGCATGCATAGAGCGTATTAAGGGCATGTACAACCCCGGCGCTTAGGCCAGCCAGGATTCAAGTCCTGGCCGTTATGGGTAAATCCCGTTCCATCGAAGGATTTTCGCTGGCGTCGATGCCTTTCTAGCGATTGGGCGCTTCCCTTTTTTTCTCCCGTACGAACCTTTTTTAACAAGCGCTATCCATTTTTTCCCACACGAAAAAGAATTAGATTAGCGCTTGAGTAGGCGCTCCTCCGTTGGGGAAACAAACTCCTACACCCGCGCAAGTTCCATAATTAATTTATTTTATTGTCTAAGCACCCGATTAAGCGCTCTTGCATTGTAGATGCCCCAATGATCCTAGTAAATGAAAAGAAAAACCGACTTGCAAAATAGACATTAAATTTTACATTGGTACCTGTAATCTAAATTTGTGGCCTTGTATATAAAAATGGAGGGACTGTTTTTTTCCCAATCAATCTTATAGAAACCAGATTTCTTTTGTTGGTCGCCAAAAAAATTGCTGATTGGAAATGAAATGACATGGATACTTTGAAGTAAGTTTGGTTTCCTACAGAAAGTGGGATGGATTTTAATGGGCAGAGAAAAGGCCGTGGCGAGCTACTCATTTATTGATGTCCAGGCATGTTATGAAGAACAAAACCACAGCCAACTACATATAAATTATAGGGCTGGAGGTCTGATTTGGAACTTCGGTTGTAGTTGGCTAATAACTTTCATGGAGTCCAAGATGAAGTCCAAAATCCAATTTATTATCTGGCAAACAGCCCGATAAATAATTCCAGGACCCAAGCTTGAATTAATTCTGACATCTAACCATGATGTAACAATGGAACCAGAGTAAATGCATGGACACTCCACAGTGTAGACAGAAGGAGAATTACCTCAGAGTGATCATGATCATAACAAACAAGAAACCTGCAGCGGCACCCCCTTACGTCATGCCTGCGCCTTTGAACTTGAAGAACATGTGCATCAAAATAGCGGGCCTGCTCTTTACCTTCCTGTTCAATTCAGCACAGAAATCAACTTGATTAAATGATAACACTACATTACGAGACAGCTAAATCAACTTTCCCAGCGACCAAAAATCCTTACTCAGACCCTCAACAATACTGTAGTTTGAGTATATAATGCTGCCTTGAAAGAGTAGTAAAGTCATGCATTTTTCCTCTCAATGCTCTAATTTATGCACCTTATTTAATGAAAGTTAATTTATCCACTTTATAAATGGCCAGAGATAGGTTACATTACAGCCTTCATTTTGAAAAACAACACGAAGCTTTCAGTGCTTAATTTAATAATGAAGTAATAATAATATTTATTGGATAAATTCACACCCAATTTAAGATTGAAAATCAGTTTTAGTACTCAGAAGTATGACTTAATAAAATGCATTGATTTTACGGTCCTTTGGTCATTCGCGTCTCGACTAATAAATAGCCAAATCAATGGTGCCGGTTGGACCAAGTGGCATCACAGGTATGTACTATGTAATACGATTACCAAGAATATGGAAAGACACAGAGTTATAGTTAAATGTCCTATGTAATCTTTTTTTCTGCGAAAAATGATTCATATCTATTGTCAAAGTTCACCGAAAGTACAAAGCACCTCAAATATAATAAAATTATATCGAGATTCCGAGACCACCGAACGACCACTACCGCTGTCAGAACGAGCCGCCGACGCGCCGCTGTCGCCGCTCCCCTACCGGAGCCGGCTTGATGTAATCATATTAAAGATTATTAAAGTACTGAAACTTACAATTCTTAAAGTATTAAAGTAAAGCCATTTAATAAGTGTTGTCAATCACAATAGTTTGAGAACTCGCAAACTGGAATCATAACTTTTATAAGTATATACAAACAAGAAATAGAGCCTATATAAACTGCGGAAACTTGAGTGTCAACAAGAAACTTGAGTGAAACCCAAACGACATACCCATCACTACTCTATCATACGCCAACAAGTAACAGTAAGAAAATAACCGTGGAATAATAAGTTAACTAGCAGAATTTTCAAGTGCACAACAACAGCAAAATGGAGCAGCTGTCATGTTTCAGGAAGACATGAATTATCAAGTTGTGAGCTGCTAACTTGCCAAGTCAGGTGAAGAGAAGTTGTTTCAGATGGATACCTTAAAACACATAATGAGATCCCCAGGCAGCACATCAACACATTGAAGAGAACGCACTCTCACACATTTACAAACATCAACCCATTCATCCTCCTCGGGTCCAAGCCAAGTAAATCGAACTAGTACTTCCTGAAACACAAAAAATAAATAAGTGCAAGCACAGTTCACGTAATGCACACGTACTGAACCCGCAGTGGAGAGTGATTAAACACAAGAGGAACATGGGTATTGCGTAGTTCTCAAAAAGTAATGGAGTCCAGTTTTCACCCTCGACTATGAAAACAAATGCCCAAATCATTTCTGACCACATGTATCACTTAGTACTCGATGGTTTGTGCAACTCCCACCAGCCCATTGGTGTCCGTCAAACACGTTTGCCTTCCGCGCTTGCTACATACACTAGATCTACATGATGCAAACTTCTTTCCGTACTATGGCTGTGACTTCTTCCTTTGGTGTGTGTGGAGGCTAAGAGTCTAAAACAATAATACTACTGCTGTTGTGATTCTCCATGGATGATTGGAAGAAAGAAATACTAGAATTATGGCAAATCATCCAACTTGGGCAGACACATCAAGAAACAAACTTTTGGCAGCTAGTACCGATACCGCCATGGTGTGGATGACATGTAGTAAGCATAGAGGTCAATGGATCAGTTAGTTAATTTGGAAATTAACAGAGAATGGTTGTTAGTTAATTTGGAAATTAAAACAACATAGATGCATATGCTTTACAGTTTGAATGCGCATAAGTATGGGTCTGGAATTTGCGCCTGGCTATCCATTGAAAAAATTCACCTGGTTATTCATTGAAAAAAACTCTTATGCAATGATATTTGTACCGAATGTTGTTGCTAGCTTGCTGCACATTTGTTGTATTATATATGTTTTTGCTGGCTTTGCTGCACATTGTATCAACCCTTTCTTCCCTTGTGAAGAAAAGGTTGATAAAACAAAATCACC
>NC_057809.1:621382636-621412625 GCF_018294505.1 Triticum aestivum
TAAATACAAGGAACCCTCGTTAGTGATACCATGTTTTTGAAAATAACCATATACCCATAGTATTAACAAAATAGTAATGTGGCAATATCTCTAACAATTAATGCCCTTCTTCATATAGGGTAAAATATCAGAGGATAAATAAAACAGCAATCGCGCAATCTACTGTCTGAAAACTAGCAGTCTAGCAAACTAGCAGTACTATTTCTCTTACTTCTTTCCTTAAGGAAATGTACAATACAAGAACCTAAATAGGCACTTTGGTATGTTATATTGCACGTTCACACCATATAAAAATCTATTATTTTCCCTATGCTGATTATAGATCATGAGATTGGTAGAGTGGGGTTCCATGGTGGCATGCAGCTGAATGCGCTCAGTACATGACGAAGTTGTCATGAAAACCACCATTGTAGTTTGATTCGCTTCAATTTCTACAGTTCAAGGATGATAACTGAAGGGGGTGAACTAACTTTTTTCTTTCTAAAACTCTGACATGTCTACACAGCTATATAATCATTGAAAGAAACATTCAATTTATATTTTGTTTTACATGATAAAACACAGAGATTGTGAAAGTAAGTTTTATACCACCAAGTATCAGCTTTCCGTATGAGCCTAAAGTAGCAAATACTCAAGATTCTTTATGTCTTCTTAACTATTCAATATCTTATTAGTACTATCTTGTAGTGATACTTCCCCTACACACAGGACTCGTATAACATAAAGTTAGATAGGACTCGTACACCATAAAGTTGGATAAGACAGGTGTTCAAAATGTTATAACATCAACTGTCATCCAGCTATAAACAGAGAAGAAACGAAATCATCTCTAGCAAACTACTTGAACAAAGAATGGCAGAAATGAATTTACGAACATCAATCCTATTTAACAAAAAGTTCTATGGTCATTACCGGGTCCCTCGTTTCAATGAACCTGTGGGACATAAAGGCAGCAACATCGTACCTGTAACAACAAGAATTGGTCAAGCATGTAAAACTGAAAGGTTCATGCAAGTAACCCTCCTACCCCATACAGACTTACCCCATATGGAAAATTAAAACAGACATCAAACGCCACAAAAGAGGAAAGCATGGAATATGTATATATATATCTGCATACCATGCGCCATTTCTTGCTGACTTTGCCTCAAACTGGACATGGCCACCATCCGAAGAACTATTCCCTGATTGGCAACGACAGTATCAATAATCCACAATCAACAAGATACATGGTATATGTTTGGTCTGTTACAAAACTAAAATCTTCTGAAAGACATCAAATACTAAAATTGCGCCATGTGGCCTAGATTTCTGAATGAATTAAATAAAGGGCACACGGACCACGTGTCTTGCAATTGCCGAAATGAACCTCAATGACTGAGACCGCACGGCGACAAGTGTTGATGGACGTACAAAGACAAAGAACTATGAGCTAGGCTGTAAAGTCCTAGAATCCGACAACATTAACTTGAGTTCAAAATTTTGCCTGCGGTTCTCAATAAAAGTAATGGGCCCACGAATCACGTGTCCTGGAATATCCCAAATGAGCTTGAACGACTAGGACAGCGGGAAGACATGTTTTGAAGGGCCCTAAAAAAAGTACAGGCTAGGCTGTATATGAAGTCCTAAAACACATCAAAATAAACTGGGTTGTAATTTTTGCCCGTAGTTCTGCATAAAATTAACTGTATGCGTCAACAACTTATTGAGATAGCATCACTATAAGCTTCACACGCATAAGAGTAACGGCGCACAGACCACGTGTCCTGTAATTTCCAAAATGGGCTTCAACAAGTTAACTAGACAGCATTGCAACAGGCTTCACATGCAAAAGAGTAATGGCGCACGAACCACGTGTCGTACAATTTCCCGAATGGGCGTCAACATATATTAGGAGCATAGCACTGATATGCATAAATTCTGCACCACCAGTGGACAGCTTATGACATTGTATGATCAGTGCAGTTATTACATTGTAAGATCAGTGCAGTTATTAATTACATTGTAAGGAAATAAACAGCTTATTAAGTTAAGATGGGGATTCAAGCAGCACCTGAGTAAGATCCGGCCACTGGGTGGTGTTCCTCGGCCACTGGGGGGACCATCATCTTCCTGGACTGCACGGACATCCGGTTCTGGAACCAATTCCTCACCTGCGACCACCCAACACAAATCCACATAATATAGATCTGAATAAGGAAATAGCTAGGGTGGATGCGGATCTTGGGTTTTGGAGGGAAAGCCTAGTACCTGATTGTACTGGACAGGGACCTTGCCGTCGCCGGAGCGGTCCGGGGAGGCGTTCAAATTGTCGGTGAGGCCCTGGATGACATGATGCTTGGGCATGGCGTTGAGGTCACGGAGGACCTCCTCCATCTTGGCGACCTCCGTGTCGGTGAACCGGAACAGGAGACTTGGCGCCTGCCCCGTCATACTTGTCCAGCCCTACCGCGGTGTGATGACTGAGAAGATTATTCCCCACAGATGGAGAAGGAGATGGAGATGGAGATGGAGATGGAGATGTAGATGGAGAGGGGTGGGTGGGAGGAGAAGCTTACGTTACAACCAGCCGCTCGATCTGCGGTAGTGTGTACAAGCTGTATCACGCGGCCGAGGCACCCTCTTTTGGCACTCCTCACACACACACAACCTACTTTTTCAATTAATATAGTGCAATTAACTCCATTAATTCTCCCGGATAAAACAAGGGGTGCCAGTTCCGGTCAGAATTCATGCAAGTTCGTGCTAGGTGTTTTGGGGTCCAATGTGGTATGTGGTTCAGTGTGCCAGGTTGTGTACTATGGCACTGAGCTTATTTGCATTGATTTACCCCGTCCCTAGCAAGCGATTCACCATATTGAGATTTACGATTTACCGAAATGGGTCAAATCATGGTCGCAGGTGACTACACCTAGCCCGCGGGCAGTCATAACTGCCCAGCGCCAGCGAAATTCTGTCGTTGTTCCCAACTGTGAGCCATGCACGGACATAAATTGACCCGTCCCTCCTCCGTGAACCTCGCTGATAGACGTCCATCCCTTCACCATTCCTAGATATATGGTTAGTGTATGATTAAACCCTGTCTAAAATAGTGAGATCAGCCATGATGTCATCCTAGGACATGAGATCAGCAGCGGTGTCATCTAGGACATTGACATAAGCACTTAGGTCATCCATCTCATTGAGTTAGGTTATTTGTCTTATAATAGCATCTACAGCCATGGACAGCTAATTCGGGTCCTCAAATGCCCGCGGACACGCCCGACCGGTCACGCCTCATATGCTAGCTTCCACAGCCGCATCCCTCGTATCCAAAACCCCAAAACCATGCAATCCATGGAACGTTACGTATAAACACGATCAACACGTAGTTCATCGGATCACCATTTCATCGCCGGACAAAAGGACCATAGTTCATCGGAGTTCCTCGGCGGACAGTACAAATCCATACTACAAACTACTTAAAACATAGATAAAACATAAATAAAATGGGGAAGGGAGGAGGAAATCACCATTTCCTCGACGACCCCTTCCTCTTATGGTTGTCGGCGCGGCTGTGGCCCTCCTCCATGTAGGCGTTGTTGGAGCTGGAGGTGCAGCCGTCCGTCTGGTCGGAGTTCTTAGAGCACGCTTGCCCCGAAAGCCTCCGGATCAGGCAGTCCATAAATGAGCCAAAAACCTTCATTATGCATTGCTACTCACAAATGACCACTTCAAAAAAAAATGCAAGTATGTATGTCATTAACAATTGCAAACATAAGTTTCTTTTTACTACATTTGTTGTATCTACTATCACAGTATTCCTCATTCGACCTGTTCTCACTCCAATAATAAGAAAAATGAAAAAGGGAAAATATAGATAATCTGCCGCAACTGCACTTCGGTGTCAAGGATTCAGTTTGCCGCTTCAACATCTCATTATCTTGCAGCAATGGAAATTTGCCCCAAAATTACCTTTTGCAACTCTTCAAATCTCTTCATTGAAGCAGTCAGTGAGGTCTTAACCTACAAACAAAGATTGTCCTGTAAGCATTGCAGACTTCAATCATGGGAGAATATAGGAGTGTACAAGGACATATACAGAAAATGGAACCAACCTTTGAAAGTTCATATTGTAGCTCCCTATTTTTTGCCAATTCCGTGTCATATTGTGCGCATCCGTGATAACCTTGAGGTAAGATCTCTGCACAAAGCTTCCCACTCTGTCGCTACCTTCTACTCCCTCCGTTCGAAATTACTTGTCTCGAAAATGGATGTATCTAGAACTAAAATACATCTAGATACATCCATTTCCGCGACAAGTAATTCCGAATGGAGGGAGTACCAATGAATGAAAACAGACCTTACTTGTCAGAGAAGCAAATGTGAAAGCTGATTATAACATGCATGCTAAGTCGCTAACCCATAGAGACAACTAGACCAAATGTGAAAGCTTCCCATGTTGCCGAGGAAGTATATGAACACCCCTCAAAAACATAAATTAGCAGTACTTGACACAAACAAACTTGTACAGGAAAAAATAACACTTCCGAATTTAATAGGCTTCAAAGATTGCAAGTAAGGCATACTGATGAGATGCAATGCAATCTTCAATGTTTAGTACTTGTACACGCTATGCTCCTGCGGTGCAACCCCTAGCTCATCGTGGCTTCACAAAATCTGACATTGTATAGGATGTATTTTAGCAAAGGGTGAAATTGCATACATATACATCTGAAGTCATATGTAGTACGTGTCTAGTCATCCTACGAATGCTCGAGCTCAGAACTGCATTTCTTATAAAAACTTTAGACGTGTTCAGGACACACATGTAGGAAATGACAAGTCTAATGATCACCCATTTTTATAGGTTCAAAGACAAATAACAAAAATTAACTACACAGAGTTAGATGTCAGCGAAGCTTAAAACTGCAGTAAAAACATTAGATATACACATTTGAAAATTAATCACGGTGGAACAACATAAGATTGCATTTAGATTTCAGAATTAAACATTGGCATATCTCATAGTTTAAAACAAAGGCACTCAACAGAAAAGTGCATAAAAGATTCCGAAATAACTCAACACGCTGCTTAAGCTAGCATCATAGGAGGGGATGTAGATGTACAAAAATTGAGAGAAAACCTTTGTCTAGAACAGCAACACAGCACATGAGCTGCATTCGGTGGCCGAGCTCACTGATCAGTGGAGAAGGCCGGAATACCGAGTACGTAGCAGCACGACAGAGGAACACCTATGTTAATGCTGCCCATACAGTTGATTTAACTCTTACTAGTTCTTACTAAATTTATATAATCTGGGACAGTTTAACCGACAAAAAAGTGAAGCAAATAGCATCTTCAGTTCAGCAAAAGGCTCTTACTAGTTCATACTGCTAATTTTACATAAACGGAATGTCATCTTTGTTTGTTCGTGTGATTGGCAGTAACAAAAAGCAGATGAATCAATACAACTGACGTAGGTGAACATCCGAACTAATTTAAGTAGTACATGGTAGAGTCACATACCACTGATTTTTTTTCTTGGATACACTACGGCCTTTGGAATTTTCTGCAGAAACCGTAAAATAGAAAGAAAGAAAAATGAGTAAAATCCATTGAATCTACAGAAATAAACATAAATGCAAAAGTATCACATTAAGAAACATCTAAATGTAGTTACGGCCAACGAAGAGACAAGCAAGTGGAGCACTAATTGCTAAGGAGTAGCAATAGATACTGAACTGCGATAAAAAACAATAGACACGTAGTTCATCCAATCCAATCGATCCAGCCCTAGGACCGAACCCTCCTAACCCTAGCAACCAATGGGGCCACCGGCCAACACTGACGCTACCAGAATCGCATCGATCACGCGGCACCACAGAGGAAGGAATGCTGCGCGGGTGGGGGCGGGATTACCTTGAGGATGCCGAGCTTGACAGAGCCGTAGAGGATGCCGACGCTGAAGGCGGAGACCCTAGCCACCTGCAAAGCAACATCCATCACGAGGACAAGAAACCGGTCCGTCAGTCAGTCAGTCATCCAGATCTGATCCGCGAGGATGAATCGAGAATCGGGGGAGAGGGACGCGTGGGTTGCCAGCGTGGGTGGTAGTGGCAGCGACCAGATCGTGGGGGAGAGGAGTTCGACCAAGGGGTGGGGTGTTCACGATGAGTTTGGTGGGGTGGGAGTGGATCTGGTGGTGGGTGGTGCGGCAGTCACTCAGTAGTAGCGTGGGGTGTCTCATTTTAATACATAGTTTCAATCTACACATAGCTACTTGTAATTCTACATGTGCAATGATTTGAAATTATATCCATGGACTTGCAAGTTTAATCTTGATGAGATGTACCACTTCACAAACTTGCCTAAATCATAGGATTTCTCTCTTACATGTATCACGTCAGCATTTTAGGCATCTTACCCACTACTTTCTCATGCGAATATATGAGCTCTCGAATTTTAGCATTTCAATGCAACCAAATGTATCACAACATTTGTTTCCCCTTTTAAAGAAGTATAGATGGATGAATTTTCACACAAGGATAATGAATCATAAATGTGGATCGATATTTGTATGCACATTGGTTACTTCATCATATCTAATATGATAACTTTATAGGAAAACTTTGTAGCAACATTCTAATGTCATATATCCTATTCAATGCGCTTCTCAACTAACATAAATTCATCAAGTAGAACTGAAGCTATGTAAAAAGATCATTTACTTTATTTGGCTCAAGAACAGTATTATAAATCAGATTAAACCATCTAAAAAATCCAGATTTAGCAAAGTTTCCATTTGTGCCTACCCCATACATCAACATCACATGAAAAATAATGGTTTTCATTTATCTTGTAAACATTTTAGATACATATCCTCTTCAACATCATAGTATATCAGTATTGCACTCACTCTCAACAACTACAATTGGCGCATCGTATTGGTATCTACAAACAAACAACAAATAATAGATGGCAATAGGAAAATCAACTATTAATAACATTTCATGTGAATAAGCGTAGAGAGATGTGTGAGTAGTCGCTTCCACCTTGGGCTACACTACACCAAGCATCGGCGTAGAGAGATCTGGCATGGCAAAGCACGCACTGATAATCACTGAAGCAATATGTTAATGTAGATTACAAGTAATTTCCAATCTATTTGAGTATAGTGTGCACCACATTACTCCATAGCTATTATGAAATGAACAAGTGAAAAGAGCCATTGACTATATCACCCCCGTTATGGACATGAAGGTCACGTCAGCTGCCCGTGGCACTACTAAACTTCAAATCAAGAAATTATCATTCGAACAGAGGGAAGAGCCCAATAACTGCTTGTCGGCACTGAGATCATCATAATTAGTACCAATGCCAAGGAAAAAAACCTAAGCATAGGACTACCTGATGGCTTGGGCAGATGACGCCTCCCACTTCATCCTCGACAAGTCAATGATCAGTGCAACCTAATATATAATTACTTCCTGATTGGCTAAAAAATTGGAGAAACTGGAGTTGGCACTATCATGAGAACTCATGATAAACTAAAGGTTATTCATGCAAAATAAGTGTTCTACGACACATGGACATAATTTGTTGTCAACTCTTATTTTGAAGTTTACCGAAACCGATCAAGCAATTCAGATGAGCACCTTATAGTCTAGCTTATTAATTCACTAATTCATAAAAATATTTTGATCATGTATTGAGCATTCTTTATGTCAAGATTGAAAATGACATAAACACATAGATTTTGCTATATAGATGGGAAGTTCCATGTATGTCCATGGGACATGGGGCATATACATACTTGTGTAATAGTTTTGTAAACTGAAATGTTAGAAAGCAACAGAAATCATGACCAATGCAGCAAGAAAACTGCAGAAAGAGGAACAGAAAAACACCAAATTTTACTATTAACTGGACACACACACTTATCTAAATACAAATATGCCCTGAGATTACTATGCAAGAATGATTCATCTTGTAAAATATTGTAGTTACACCAAAAAATCCATATAGAAGAATAATTGTTGTCTAATCCTTAGTTAAAATGTCATATCATGATGAATCAATCTAACAACATCACGATAAAGAGAGAGGAGGGGTCATAACTGGCAGAGGAGGCCGCAACTTACCTTGTTGTGTGGGTGTCAGGGAGGGTGCTAGCGGTTGCCAGCGGGATTGGTTGCGACACTATGTAAGAAAATAAAAGGTATATTAGCTTCATAGATAAGATACACTTGCAATAATAAACAGTTTATCTTCTAATCCTTGAGCATCCTCAACACTATGTAATGCAATAAATTAGTCGATCAGAAGTTTAGAAACTGGTCCAAATAATTAGAGAATGAGGAAATGGGGATGTGACTGCATACATCTGTCAAGTTGATAAGCTGAAACCCGCCATATGGATCACAAATAGCATTGACTCAGCCTGACCCTAGAAAATAAGAAGCAAGATGCTGCTATCAGCCTTGAAACATGCACCCGAGACCTTAGTATTCTCGACCTAGATATTTACCTGGAGAATGGGGAGGGCAATGGCAATATTTGCAGCAAAGGAAGATTTTTGCAACAGGCAACACTTAGACAGGTTCAGACAGCAGGTACGCAAGAATCAACTTGCATATGTTAATGTAATAAAGCACGAATACACATCGAGTCCATTACTATCAGGTTGGTGGATCAACATCCATCCAGAATATAAACTTGAATTGTGTGGAACTGTGGATGCATATAATGGCCAGGAGCAGCACACAGAAACATTGTCAGCAAGTATATCTCCCGTATGTATGCTAATAAGTTACTAACTTTAGTTTGTATTAGCAAATGTTCATTCTAGCTGAGAATTGGATGTGGCGGTAGTTGGTAGGAGCTCAAAATTCAATGAATTACGTGAATGATATTGTAACAAAAAGCTGAACGTTTAATTCCAAACACTTCAGACTAAATTGCCAAAGATTAAACTTGAATCACTAATACACTGGTAATCCTTTTAGAATATAATTTATGACAGAACAAGGAGCAATTGTTTCCTTGTTGCGTCATGACAGCAGACTACTTACCAAGGTACAGAGCAAGAAACTTGTAGCCCAGGGAGCAGTTGGCATCTTGCATGCAGCACATGATGTAACCGAGGAAGCCTTCTGCAAGGCCTGCTTGAACTTGTCTTCCACCGATCTGTCACGCTATTCACATGCGTTTCTCAGAAAACACATAAGTAGCCACCAGCCGGCAACTACTGCAAACTGTCAACACGCTTCCAATTCTGCAAACTGTCAACACGCTTCCGATTCTGCAAACTATTCCAAATGTGACCAACTATAGCTAACTAGTAGAATGCCCGTGCGTTGCTATGGGCTTTTTAATTTTTGTTCTAATCGCACATATATACCCGTATTGTTGCATAAAACTCGGTGAATTTTGGAATATTATGCTTAAGCCACAAAAGACATACTTTCGAATAAGTAGATGTTCCCGTCCAACATTATTATTCAATGTTTACATAGTATTTCAACTAAAAATATTCAGTTCTTAGAAGTAACACAGTTTCGACCATATTGCAATACTATCAAATAAGTCCTCAAATATGTTGCATGTTGACAAGCAAATAGAATTGTATACTAAGTGTTCACCTAACCGAGAATTGCTTGAATAATGGTTAAACTCCCTCCTATTTAGATCAGACAAAAGAAAATGAGTCACACTTTGTTGTAGGAGAAGCCTATCATTATCCTAGGTAACACACAAGCAGAAGACAAATCCGTGAGTACGCATGCTCTACATTCAATCAAGCACTACTACACATTTATCAAATTCCTGATCCTTGCCCGCCAGGAATACATGGTTACCTTACTAATGCTAAATTAAACCGGTGGTTTTGTAAAAAAAATGTAGTCAAGTAATGCAGAATCATACTAAAAGTACTACTGACAAGGTGTAAACCCATACCTGCAGAAGCTCAATGCCTTTCTGCAACTGAGGGAAATTTTTATTCGAAATGTGAGGGAATGGAATGTGAGGGAATTTTTTTGGAGAGAAAAGGCACGAAGGTCCCACTTCAAATTAATGAAGCCATCAAACAGCTTGGATATAGTGGTGCTGATGACAAAGGCAAAGACTTGCCAAAAACTGAAAAATTACAAGCCAAATTCACTACACTCAGGGGCAGCAGCGAACAAAGCACCAGGAGAAATCGCGATCGAGCCGCCGGAGGTCTCGCGCAGCCAGAACAACAGGGCCGAAGCCACCTGACGACATCAATTGGCATGGATATGAAGAGCCAGACCGCTTGAACAAAAACATCAACTCCGCCGCCTGCCGCCTCGGGCCACTGCCGGAGGGAAGACAACTATCTCCCCTTTGTCCAGACCGTGCGAACAGGCGGACACCCACCACCGGCCGGCAACCAACTAGCAAACAAGGCGAGGAGCTGCTGAAAGTTGTGAAAGGACCAACACCGGCAATCAGGGGAGGAGCCGAGCACGGCCACCGCCACCCACCAGAACGCACCAGGACCACAACCCCCAACCACCGCTTGAACGGCGCCTCGGGGGAGGACCGAGACGTGAGAGCGCCTCCGTCGTCCTGCCAAAAGGCAAGACTTTCATCCGGAGAAAGAGGGGGGGGGGGCTAGAAGCTCGACCACAGAGATTAATAAGATAAATTATAAATCAAGAAAATTAGATACTGATTATAAAGATAGTTGCCCATCTTCTATGTAACATAATTTCCAATAACGTCAGTCATTAATATACATGCTTGGGGTTGTACTTATGGAAAAATCATGTTCTTCTCTTCAGTTGAGCTGTTTCATGTTTCGACTAAATAAAGTGACTTGAGCGCATTGGTGTCAACCAGGTTGTGAAGAAACATAATTTTAAAATGGGACTTGAGCGCAAGTGTGAAATCAGATAGGTACATGTTGTTTATCTGGTGTATCCGATCCTTCCACAGTCATGTATCACACATTCAGATGGTTGAAAGAAAGTTGTCCCAATTTGCACCCTCCTAATCAGTCACATAAAAACCATAACCCTAACCCATAAAAGGAAGTGATAGTATCTTATCTCAGTTTTCTGTATTTACCTCCGAATGAACCTAACTCACCATCACTATCAACAGAGCTTAAAAAACCCATAAAAAGAGTAACTGAAAAAAAACCAATTGTCAAAGATGCTCTAGCAGTTTCCATCATAGATCTTGAAATATAATCCGCGTGTAGAAAATATATTTTTATATGTCAAAATAATTTGCTCATGATACAGGATGTGAATAAATTCTTCACAAATAAAAAGAAAATTTATCAACAAAGAGTTAAATTCAGAAAAAAAATATCAAACACACAATATGTAGTTTCTACATGACACCCATTGCCGTGCAATCATCTACATGACACCAACACACAACATTATTTGTTTCAGCTAACAATTCCTTTCTTACCACATAAATATGATATGTGTGATCGAGCAGTACAAAACATTTAACCAGTTCTCTAAGTAGTACACAAAATAATTATTGTTAGAGGGAGAGAGAGAAAACATACCCTGGGTAAGTCTCCTTACATCCCGGTAATGTCTCCTTACAAAAATTAATTATTGTTAGAGAGAGAATAGCATACTCTGGGTAAGTCTGATCGAGTTTTCCTATTAACATGGCTGCAGTGTCTTCGGGAGAAGTCATCGAATAACTTCGATTTTTACAAAAAATAATATCACCTCTATTCTCAGTTCATTCAGTGCACAAATATTTTACCTTGATACGAAGTATCAGTTTACATACTGAGTTTTCCCACACACAAAAGGTTAGATACTGAGTAGTAGTAATATAGATGTGCTGGAACAAGGTTCATTCCTAGGTTAATTTTGTGTCCTACATTTTAATAAGATGACCCAGACATGTCAGCTATGTATCCATGATACATATTCATCCACTAATTTACCCGCTTAGAAGGGGATTCACGGACTTCCAGTAATATGCCACCACCCTTAGAAGGGGAAAGGGCTTGATCGTCTTTGTCAAGCAATATATTGGTCTTCTCTAATAAATTTTACCTTTTTGAAAGAAGATGTAAGCTTGCAGTAATATGTGTTCCAGCAATGTTATTCTCTGATGCACCAGATCCATATTTGTTATAACTTGCTTCCTGCTATACTCCTTTTCATTCATCCCTTCTCCATCCTGCAACTCTTTTCTGTCTGTCCCTTGTCCATTATGCTCTTAAGCATCCTTGCTATCACCCGGATCACGAAATCCATCTGCTCGTCCATCGGTGGCTCGGTGCTAACAACTTCTTTTATCATGCCATCCTGCGTTGACTGAGAACTGCCAATTCCCACACCAGTCACCTGATCGGCATCCCGCGACAGAGGCTCCTTCCACTATTCCAGCACCAATCTTTTCTCAAGGATGGCTCCTGGCTACCTCAACTGCTCGCCAGGTGTCAGTCGCTGATAGCACCCGGTTCTTGTGTTCCCTAGCATCTCAATTGTCAAATCTGCAAAAGCAATTCACCCAGAGTTCCAACAAAAATCAGATGTAGTTACCCATGGACGACTCAACTGTCAGACTACAACAACAACAACAACAACAACAAAGCCTTTAGTCCCAAACAAGTTGGGGTAGGCTAGAGGTGAAACCCATAAGATCTTGCAACCAACTCATGGCTCTGGCACATGGATAGCAAGCTTCCACGCACCCCTTTCCATAGCTAGCTCTTTGGTGATAGACTCAACTGTCAGACTGCTTGACCAAAAATGTGCATGAAGTTGGTTTATTTGTTCTTACTGAGCAGACTCGATCTATCTCTCTACCATTTCACGATCTACAGTCAATGAAACGTATCCATTCCCTTCAACGCGAGATTAGGCTAGCAAAACGAAAGAGGGAGGAAAAGTAGCCTCACCTTTGGGGAGAGAAAACTCAGACGCGGCCATATGCGGCCGCACCAGATTGAAGTTCGACCCATCTCCCCAATCGAAAGCCCCCCTCGCCACTCCAAGACAACACCGCCAAATCAAATCAAGAACGAATCTTCGCTGCAACGCCGCCATGCCCTGCCCTGGGGTTACGCGATTGCCTCCACGCCCTTGCGGCGCTACTCGCTGGCGGCAACGGCGCCACGCCCGGCCCTGGGGTTACGGCTCCATGCCCTTGCGGTAGTCTGCGCCATCGTCCCACGATTCGGGGCCCTCGACCAGGGCACGCTCGATCAGTCCGACAGAGGCGGCAGCGGTGCGGAGGGGTGGCAGCGGAGGAGAAAGACGACAAGAGGTCGGGCTACAATGCATATAAATGAAACAAACAAATGATTAAGGTTGTCTCCAAGGTCGAAGATCATTTCTCCCTCACATATGTACTTTTTCAGACCTCAAAAGGGCGCCCGGTGAGTTCCCTCAACCGTTTAGACAGTCCGGGCTCCCCAAAATGCAGCCAATATGAAAACACCTTTGATAGCTAGCAGTATATAAGCCAACAAAGAACTTAGTGCTTCTCAGCCCAACCTTCCACCTTGAGACTTCTCTGCTGTCCAAAGAGAAGCACGCTTTGGCTGGAGCAGCGACGCAGGGTATAACAACAGGTCGTCAATATAATGAGCACTAACAACTCTCTATTCCGCTTCTTTCTTCCCCGGTAGTCATCCATCATCGGTAACCATCCTCCTCCTACAAAAAGACAAAGCGTCATCTTTCTCCCTACCTTTACTTTTCCTCCACTTTCATTCGCTTGATCTGCCCATTCTCTAGCACTATTGTCGTTCAAAAGTCTCATCTTGTCTTACCATACACAATTTAGTAACTTTAAAAAAATCTATGAAAATAGTTCTCATGTGCACCTCCATTTCTAGTGACACTTTCCCCTTCATCCACCACCACCTGTAATACCAACCGACCTTCATAGTAACTATCTATCCAACAATGCAAATTAGTACTACATTTTATGATTGATCACTATTTTACAACATATAGTGATGAAATGTTAGTAGGCAAAATTATTATCACTTATCGTGTTACCAATTTGCCATTTATTAGCCACCTTGACATCAACGGATTCAGCGGGTTTTGTATCTTCGTCATCAAAGAAAACTACTTCCTGAAAATGTTACAAAAACATCACTGGAATACATATTAGAAATCTTAATTCATGTCAAACATTTGCAGCCAACATCAATGAAAAAAATGATGAAGTGTATACACAACAATGATGGTCTTCTCGGTAAATAAAATCCAAGCACTGTACATGATTTGATGACAATTATTCGTATTTGGCAGATATAGGTTTTAACTCAATACCTTTTTTGTTCAGTGCAGAGGGCTTCTCTGTTGTTTATGCTAAGGAAAAAAATATTATTCAGAAAACGTAGAGATGGATGAAAAACAGAAACAACTTTTGCATTTGTCCCCATAATGTTACACGATGATAAGTATAATGGTAGATGCGGATATGAATTTTAGTTCAAATAACAGATTTCATTTTCACAAGGAGTGAATGGGAAAAAAATACCACAGAAATATCAAAGAAAGGCGTGAAACCGCTGTCAGCGTATTCACCTTATTCTCGTTTCTTGCGTTTAACCTCTCATATTGGCAAGTCTGATTCTCGGAATGGTCCGACCTGCACATCAGTAAATTTATCAGAGAACATAATGTTACATGGGGTACGCCCCACATACCAATGGGAGACCGGAAGAATGACTCAAGCAATAGTGGTTTCCACGCTTAGCTATAGTGGATTCAAACACGCTTAGCACTACCAAGGCCTACTGGATCCATCCATCAACTGTCAATAAAATGTATTGAAGAAGCTGCATTTAGAGAACCTTTGGGGTTTTTTTATTCCCCTCTCCTTTAATAATTCAAGGTACAAATTAATGACCTGAAGACAAGGGATCCCACTTTCCCCATTACGTATAAAAACATCAGTGCAAACTTTACATGTTTGCAATCAATAAGGATGGTTTAGTACATGTAAGATGAATATTTAGCTCGTCATTTAACCTGCCATGTGGTTTCAAACACTGATTTTTCCCCTGCTAACCTGAATGTTAGACGGTTCATGCAGCACCAGGACTTTGCTACTGTAAGTGAAAAGGAGCAATGTTGAGTTGTGTTAGCAAGGCACATAGGAAGCTTCAAACAAGATGCAAGCATGTCATGAAACGTACCCTGAACCGTTGCCATACAAACAATCGTGGACTTCATTTTCAGCTTCAGTAGTTAGAGGTCCAAAGAACTGAGAAAGATCAACATACATAAATCAAAGGGTTAATGTAGAATAGAAAGTTGTACAAGCCACAACCAAGCAGGTCAATCAGACACATAGTATTAAATAAAAAAAACAGAAGAAGAACTCTGTGGTTGCCTCTTTTATGAAGCAGTCAAACCAGATTTGACACTAAGTATGCCAAAACTATGAAACTATCTGCATCAGTTTGCTACTTCCATCCCCAAATAAGTTTCAAGTCACTGGCTAGGCAAAAGGTGCATCCCAACGCACAAGCACGAGGAGGAAGATTGAAAAAACAGGGTAGTTACTGCACGCGTGACTTGAAGCAGACTTGGTACTACTGCCCCATCAGATACGCCAAAGCATCAGCATCCACTGGCTGGTCCGCGGCACAGGTGATGACAATGTTGACGCATCTGATAGCCAAGGTGAAGACGGCGTCGACACTCATCTATGGGGCTATGGGAGAAAAGCAAGCAAGCAACGCTGACCCCAGATCGGGCAGCAAGATGAGTTGGCCAGAAATAGAGGGAACCAGTTGTCTGTTGTCAAACAAAAAATAAAAAAGTTTAAAACAGAGCACACCAGCCGTGATCAGAAACCATGAGTCTTTCCAACTTAATATGACACATTCATGCAGCACAAATACAGGAAAACAGTACGTTCAAGATTCAGTAATTGTCGCACACATATTGCCACTCGAGAGTCAGAACTAAATTGCAAGAATTATGTATATCAATGGCATCATTTTGACTAAGACGGACAAAACCAAACTGAATTTGTCTGAATGTTATAAGCAACGGATAAACAGAGCACTAAATTTCAATCACAGATAGGGCTGATTCTTGAATCTGGCAAGTTATGGGAAGGTGTGTGCTTACAGGGAAGGAGAAATCCCCAACATGACGACACCGATGAACAAGGTGAAGAAGGAGACGATGACCCAGCCCCGCACGAGGCTGGACGGCCTCGCATACTGGAGGATGCTACCGTAGAAAGACGTGATCCCACTGAAGATCATCATCCTGGAGAAAGTGATGTCCAGCGTCTGCAGCACATGCAACAAAAGAACTCCATCTCTTGAGAAACCAGAAAAATACGACTGGCAAAACGGAACGCAATTCGCAAGCCGGTCAAGCACAATCGCATCAAGCTTCTACAGGCGAAGAAAATAGCCACCGTTGCCACAGTTTTACTGAAACACGCAATGTAACCAGGTCTCATATCTCATCAGAAAATACAAGTGGATGCAATCCGCAAATGCCTAATTCTCTTTGCCACAAATACCTTTCCATAATAATAAACCAGCGATTGCTTCGTCATCGGCTATTTTGCAAAAATGTCGCTCCTTTTCTGAGAAATCAACCCGCAGTCCCTGTTTTAAAGTGAGAAAACGTTTCGTCCAGGGTTGTAAATATAAAAAAAAGAACAGACACGAGCACGGCTGCACGGGCTCTCCTCTCTCCCTCCCAGCCGCCAGGAGGCACACGGGCCGCGCGGCGCTCAATCAGGTGACGCGCCAGCCGCCGGCCGACGACGGCAATCGCAGCACCCTACACCACCGTTACACCTTAGCTCCTCCTTTTCCCCGCGTGCCCGAACTCCTCCTCTCTCGCGCGTGCCCCAGCTCCTCATTGTGCGCCGCTCGGGAGGGCTTGCGCTCGCCGCTCGACCAGAGCCACCGCCAGCTGGTCGTTGTTGCACTTGCCGGACACCTGACAGTCCCCTCTGCACTGCCCTCCACCACAAATTTGTACGCGTATGTGTTTGTGGATGTTCTCAATTATTTTTTGCACACAAGGTGTTTGTGTGTTTGTCCGAGCCAGTTCCAGTCACAGATCCTTGAGGTAAACTCCCACATGAATACATCATGAGAGTAACTCTCCTTCGATATGATTCAAAAAATGTTATGATGGTGGGAGTTAATTAATTTACATCATGTGAGTCTCAAGACACATGGGTACGCCGGTTCCTATTGCTTGACAAATACTCCCTCCATTCCAAAATAGATGACTCAACTTTGTATTAACTTAGTACAAAGTTGAGTCATCTATTTTGGAACGGAGGGAGTATATATCTACAGATTTTCTATAATCGTATAAAGAAGTTACAGTTAGGTGTTGACCTTTTTCTTTGCCTAGACACAGCAGCTCCAACAAGATCTGGGCGCTCATAATGAGATGTATATGCATGCTTTTTGTTTTTGCTGTGCCTTGTTTTCCGTTTATCTTTGCTGCGCCATTGTAGTTTGAATTGTTCTTTACCTTCACCCGACCGAATTGAGCTATCGGAGGTGCTGCGGTCTTTTGGCAAACATGCTCTATATTATATGGTTTGGCACCTACAGGATGCCATCTCAGGTCATGGATCCACTCTGTCTGCTTCGTCCTTCACTGAGGACCTTCTCATCCCCACAGAGATCAGAGGTAACCCACACAGTTGAAAATTGTTGCTCAATCTTGCTTCAACAAATTTTGTTCCGGATATAATTTATGGCCATGCCATGTATTAATTATTCTTGTAATGGTCATCCGAATTTGCAGAGAATATTATATTTTGGAAGCAGGAAACCATACCTCATAAGATGGGTGAGCTGTAGGATTTGATTCTATTCAACTTGAATTAGTTTTTGCTCATCATGTTCTTTGTATTAGGAATTCAGATGCCTTCCAGCTCTAATCTTTTCGTATTGTTGGTGCATGCTGGGAGTCACATTGCTATGCATGCTAGCAAACATTAGGATTGGGAGTCTTACCCTGTAGGTTATTAATATCTTTTCCACTACACTGAGGTTCAGCAATTTAATTCGTATTAAGGTCGCACAAGCAGTTTTGTTTTCGGATTTGTCTTGGCAAACATATTTGGTACATCAATTTAATTCGTATTAAGGTCACAGAAGCAGTTAGTTCCATTATAGTTGGGTCACCGACGGTTGCCGTGCTACTATGCTCCTCTCATGTTGTAGTGACTAGCTGCTGCAATTCACGGATCATGCTCTCTCGTGGGAAGGAGGTTGTGGCTTTCTCAATTGATCAGACAGAACCCCACATAGTTCTTTTCTAGATATATATTGTTATTTCTGATACTGTGTGGACCATCAGAAACCTGATGTGTGTGTGTATCATAGAATATCTTGCTATTATGTATATTGCTTCCCTTTTATTCATGTAATACTTCTCTAAATATAAGCCACTTCTTTTCTATTGTTAGCTCTATCTTTTGATGTTAATGCATTAAAAGTCTAAAGCCTTTCCCTATGCAAAATGATAATATTAGAGCTATGCGTCTTATAATCCCTACTGTATATGACAATGCGATATTTAGTTATATTATGTTTGTAGCATGACATTTTTCCATTCCTTTTTTTCCCGCTGCATCACATGGTAAATTATGATGTACAATGACTGCTCTTGCAAAAAGTTTGGAATTCAGAGAGGGATTCTATAATAAGCAAGGTTTTAGGATCTGAATCTAAATGACCTCTTCTTCAGTTCAGTCCTAGCAAAAGCTGATCAGAGAAACAAAGAAGCAGCAACGAATGGGTCCCTTTCTTGCCCACAAGAGTTGTCTGTGTGCAAGTCATGAACCTTTTGTCCATCAATACAAGTGCACGATTTGAACAAGTTTATTCTGACCTTCTGTTGGGAGTTTATATTATACCTTTCATGCAAAGTAGTTACATTTATCACATGGAAGACGATGCCCATAGAGTGGAAGGTGGAGAGTTTCAGACTTTGGTGGATGTTAATATGCTCAAAGTTTTTCAATTAAACATGTTGAAATCTTCCATGTAGCTGTGATTGTTCTCTCCGGACATGGAGGATCAGTTTTTGGACAAATTTATTTGTCTGTTGTATGACTTGCCACCATTTTTTCTAAATTTCTATTCACATGTTATCAAACCATAAAGATTTCAATATCTTAAAACATTAGTAGAATTAACCTGCCTGTAATTCTGGACTCTAGCATTTTGTGCTTGGTGGCCTTCTTCGCCGACTTCGTGGGCGTGTCAGCCCTCATATCCACTTCGTCATCGACGACATCTACGACCACGACACCTGCCACCTTGGTACACAAATTAAATCCTTCTTCACCTGGCTATGCCATTTTTGTTCTGGAAATTCAGATGCTTGAGCTGGTGGAGCAGGGTATGATTGTGATCTGTGCAATGGGTGCATAGTGGAAGGGGCTGCCGTTCCAGTTCAGCAGGGGCTGCACCTTCTACTGCAGTGAGCCCGACCCGCATCGACAGCAATGGATTCAGATTGTGTAAGCATCATTCGCTCACTAGATCAATTCGAATTTTGTGTTCTGATTTTCCACGTTGCAACCTTTGTTATATGTCACATATCACAACTCTATCATCTTCCAGTAACTATCTTTCAGTACCATGATATGCGTGCATATCTCTTCGATTCTGAAACAAGAACTGCATGTCTTTCAGTTTGCACTGTGGATAAAGTGCACTGTACGGTCGGTGTTGTAAGTAAAAAGTCTAGGTAGATCAAGATGCAAGTTTGTTTGGTTTTAACTCCAAGCATGAATATTTGATAATTAGAGAGAAGGATCTTGGGTAAAGATCTTTGCCTAGATCAATGTAATCATATAGGCCAGGTTATCTTCTAGAAAAAATATAGCAATAATAATTTCTTCTTTGTCTATTCCTCTTTTTTTTTCTTGTATCTTTCTTTTCTCAATGCTGAGCTTCCCTATATGATGATTTTGTAATGAGCTAGATTGGCAAATACTGCACATTCTAGATTAGGAAGAATATTGCAGTGATCAATTTTTGTGCAGGTGCAAATGCAACACACAAAGAAACAAAAAATAGATACTCCTAGGCTCAATCTTTCTACCGCAATTAAAAATATATGCTTATTACGACACTTTTGTCAATCTGTTTGGCATGTTCTATTATCTTCTTCTTTGGCCCATGAAGGTTTGGAGATGGTGGCCCGTGAGGAGGATTTCAGGGGAGATCGTACTGTGACTATGACAAGAGGCTGAGATTTGACCTGCACTGTATGCGAAAAGCAGGTTTAGGAGCTCCAAGCCAACAACCGCCAGAGCTTTGAAAAAGATGTAAGATTTCTACTTTCTAGCTTCTGTCACAAAATTTGTTGTAGCCTGTTATTTTGTATGGCAGTCGAGTTTGTTGTAATAATGAGCTATAGACCTATTGTTCAATTTTGTTTGAGATAGAATAATATCTTGCTGTTCTGGGTGGATTTTAGGAATCCCTTTTTATGTGTGAGCGATCTTTTTGATTCAGTCTGCAGTGATATAGGCACTACACTTTCACATCTGCTGAGAAATAGTCATTTAGACCTGCAGATTTTTATAATTAAAGTGAAGATACTGTGATGGTGTGTCATTTTCTGGAAACGTCGAAGACGAATTTCAGGTTGGCGGAACCTTCTGTAACTTGCTTGTCAATTCCTACTTCATACAGTTCAGTTCCTTAGCAGATATCTGATATCCTGAGTGATGATCCTCTGTGATCAATGCAGGAAGGCACCACTTTCTTCTTCAGAGGCCAGCATATTTGGGAAGCAGTTATTAGGGAACTTTTATCAAAAGGTCTATCACATGCTAAAGAAGTAGCCTTCCGACAAAAATAGGTGTGATCATTGAAATCTGGGTTAGATAGAAGCAATGTTTAAATTTGAACTGTGCATGAGTCTCAGAATGTTTTGTTGGTGCCATGTTGACACATCAGTTGTATAGGTCACACCTAGAACTAGCGTCACCACCGCAAAAGAAATGAAGAAATAGATTAGTAACTTGTACCAAAGGCGTCTACTGTGCCATATTATCTCTGTATCTTTTTTCAATCTGTTTGTATTGATAGCTGAGAGTGACACTTAGGACGATAATTCAGATATCATTTTTGTATTTAAGATGCAGGCTGAATTTCTTAATTGGAAAAATGGCATCATTTTGACGAGTCAGAACTAAATTGCAAGAATTATGTATATCAGTGGCATCATTTTGACTGAGACGGACCAAACCAAACAGAATGTTATAAGCAACGGATAAACAGAGCACTAAATTTCAATCACAGATAGGGCTGATTCTTGAATCTGGCAAGTTATGGGAAGGTGTGTGCTTACAGGGAAGGAGAAATCCCCAACATGACGACACCGATGAACAAGGTGAAGAAGGAGACGATGACCCAGCCCCGCACGAGGCTGGACGGCCTCGCATACTGGAGGATGCTACCGTAGAAAGACGTGATCCCACTGAAGATCATCATCCTGGAGAAAGTGATGTCCAGCGTCTGCAGCACATGCAACAAAAGAACTCCATCTCTTGAGAAACCAGAAAAATACGACTGGCAAAACGGAACGCAATTCGCAAGCCGGTCAAGCACAATCGCATCAAGCTTCTACAGGCGAAGAAAATAGCCACCGTTGCCACAGTTTTACTGAAACACGCAATGTAACCAGATCTCATATCTCATCAGAAAATACAAGTGGATGCAATCCGCAAGTGCCTAATTCTTTTTGCCAGACATATGACATACAGAGCAATACGAAGCCGATTTGCAGGGTAAAAATATATGAAGGAAATGATGATGTACGTACCATCTCCCTCCGGAGCTCTTCCTTGTAACCAAGCTTGTTTAGGCGCTTCTCACCGGAGTCCTGTCCACCTCAATCTGCCCCAGGCTCGAACCACCACATCGCTATCCTTGTCCTCCGCCCCAGCACGGCGCCACCGCTGCCACTGCTTCTGCACCCAAGCGGTGACGCCCCAGCCGCTCCACCCCTTCACCTTCAGTGACGCGGCCGCCCCGCTCCCATACTCAGTGCCCGCAACACGAGTTGGCGGCTAGGGTTAGCCGCAGGGGCGCGCATAGGATGGGATTGGGAACAGCGAGGAGGTGCTGGGGATCGACTGGTGGCGGCCAACGCGAGAGCCGGATGGCGGCGGCAGTTCCTCTCGGATCTCAGAGGCGGCGAAGGGCTCCGCGGCTGGGGCGTCCTTGACGATGGAACCAGGAAACAGATCGAGGGGAGGGGAGGGGAGGCTCGTTGGCTGATTTTTTTCGGTTACGGGAGAGACGAAAAAAAAACCCAAACGATGACGGAAGGAGAGACGAAGAAAACCAGACAATGATGGGATAGGGCTTGGTCAGCCAGAGAAAAAAAAAATCCTATGAGACCAGGTCTTAAAGGCCATCACGTGAGACCCACTCGGATGAATGACACCAGCAACGAGGTCATACGGCGTGGCTGCTGACAGGATCGTCTCGCAAGGACGCCGGTGACAAGATCTTTCAGTGCAGCCATGGACAATAACTTGTCACTTCATCGTCCCGAGCGGCCGCCGGTGACGAGGTGTGTGGCCGTCATGAACGACAGCCATACAAGGCAAACCCTAGGTCATGTTTAGTAGTACATGTGTTAAGTACCTCTAGGAATCGCAATGGGGAATAGCTGTCGGGAATGAAAATTGATGGGCAAAGTAGTATTATCTGCTTTGGGATTGATGTCACATGTCATCCATCAAAGTGGGTCTCACGTGATGGCCTGTGAGACCCGGTCTCATAGGATTTTTTCCATCGACGTGGGGGCGAGGGGGGAAGGAACCGATCGCGGGGTGGGTCGCCGAAGGAAGGGCAAGACACGGGCATGGGCAGGAAAAAGAACCTTTATTTACACATTAATTTTCTTAAAATCAGTTATTTTGTTTCCAAATTAATGTGATTGAGCGATTTAAGGTAAGGTTAATTAATTTAGATTTGATCTTTAGAGATTGATCGTGATTAATTCTTTTCACGTAAAGACATTACTAAATAATTTGCGCCAACATGGAAAGTTTTGATCCGTTCAGATTTTTTTTCGTTGTGTGAGAGGGTGACGCAAAACTAAACCGGTGAGGTGGGGGAGGGGATGAAAAAAACCAGTCGAAAAAAATCCGAACGAAAGTGGTGGGACGAAAAAAACCTGGACGCAATCCTACCAACTGCACCATTAGAAATAGAGATTATCACAAGAATAACAAAACCAATTGACTAATCTTTTCATCACTAAATTATCTCAAAACTAATTTCTTCTTAATTGGTGTCGAAAGGAGAGGGGAGGGGAATGGGAGGCACTCACATATGAAGTCGAGGACGACGTGGCCGTCAGAGTGCCGCCCAGTGGGGTGGTGGAAGAAGGCACGCGCCCCTCCGGCGGCGCGATGCAGAGCCCCCTTATCGCCGCATTAGTAGAAAAATGGTCAAATGTGAAGCACATTAGTGCCGGTTTGAATTTGAGCCGGCACCAATGTGACCATTTGTGCCGGTTCCAACGGCTAGCCGTGCCACTACCATTAGCACCGGTTCGTGCCACGAACCGGTACTAAAGAGAGTGGTGGCAGGATGTTGTCAGTCTGGATCCCCTCCAGCACCTTTAGTACCCGTTCGTGTCACAAACTGGTACTAAAGGTCGTCCTACATAAACCCTTCGTCCACCCAACCTCGCTCTGTTCTTCCCCTTTCCCCTCTCCTCTCTATTCTTCCCCTCTTCCTCTCGAGCTCATCACACATTTTGCCCAAATTTTGTCAAGATTTGAAGGCCCCCATCCATTCAAATGATCACAAAAGGTTAGCAACTTTGTCCTTTCATCTCTCATTGCTAGATTAGCTCTTGAAATGCTTTATATAGTGATTAATTTTTGAGTTTAGTAATTTGGGAGGAATTATATGTGCTAGTATTTGATTTATATGCAATTTGAGGTCAAAAATAACACTTAGTTTGCATATGTAGGTGTGGTTTACTTAGTGCCTTCTAAATCTCCATCGTAACCACCGTCGATCGCCCGCACCGTCCCGTCGCCGGCACCACCTTGTGGCGAGCCTCTTGTTCATGAATGTTTTATATAAAAAATTGATGTTTTGTGATTTGGATATATAGTTACTCGTATATTATCTTACCCGTACGTTGTTTGTTATACATAGTGCCATGGTTTTGATATCCGTCCCCGTCGGCCCTCGTCCTTGTTATGATTCGGATGTGGTATATTCTCTTTTAAAACTATTTGTTGCATTTCGTGTTTATGACAAATTATGCCCATCAAGTTGACATAGATATTTGTATGTAGGAGGTATGTGAACCGGAAATTCCAACCGATCCTATTGTCGAGAGGTTAAATTTAGTTGAAAGAGAAAACGAGGCTTGGTATCACAAGAAATTGTTGTACCCGAGTTGCGAAGCTTGAAGATTAGAAAGATTAGAAAATATGCGTCACCCTCTCACACAACGAAAAAAATATGTGCTTGAAGATTCGATACATAAAGTTCATACATATATAAAGATCAAAATGGAGAAAATGCGCTTGAAGATTAGAAAGATTAGAAAATATGCCATTCCTAGTGAGGCTTGGTATCATTATGTTGTTGGATCAATTGTTACCTTAGTTGCGATCTTGATCGCATTTGTTGTTGCATTTAAATGCTATAGCTAGAGAGTTATTTGTTTGTTGCATTTAAGTGTTGTATGAACTTTATGTATGAACTTGTATTAATTTGGTATTTTCGGTGTTGTGTAATGAAGATGAGTCGACAATGGATGTACGATGACCGATGCTCTCCCGAGTTCATTAATGGCGTGCAAACTTTTCTGCTTGTGACTGAGGCAAAAAGCAGGCGGATGGTTTTATGCCTTGTCCATGTGCTGGCTGTAAGAATGATCACAATTACTCTAAGTCAAGAACCATTCACGTCCACTTGTTTGAGTCCAGTTTTATGCCCCACTATAATGTTTGGACCAAGCATGAAGAAAGAGGGGTTATGATGGAAGACAATGAAGAAGAAGAGGACGAGGACAGCTATCCTGTCCATGGGTTCCCTGAATACGATGATACAACAATGGGGGAAGAAGCTGAACCAGCAATGCGGGAAGAAGCTGAAGAAGAGGCATCAGATGAGCCCGCTGATGATCTAGGTCGGGTCATTGCCGATGCAAAGAGAAACTGCGCAAGTGATTTGGAGAAGAAGAAGTTGCATCACATGTTAGAGGATCACAAGAAATTGTTGTACCCGAATTGCGAAGCTGACAAGAAAAAGTTGGGCACCACACTGGAATTGCTGCAATGGAAGGCAAAGAATGGTGTATCTGACAAGGGATTTGGAAAGTTGCTGGTAATGATAAAGAATATGCTTCCAAAGGACAAAGAATTGCCTGAGAGTACGTACGAAGCAAAGAAGGCTGTCTGCCCTCTAGGGTTAGAGGTGCAGAAGATACATGCATGCCCTAATGACTGCATCCTCTACCACGGTGATCAGTACGAGGATTTGAACGCTTGCCCAGTATGCGATGCATTGCGCTATAAGATCAGCCGCGATGACCCTGGTGATGTTGAGGGCGAGCGCCCCAGGAAGAAGATTCCTGCCAAAGTGATGTGGTATGCTCCTATAATACCACGGTTGAAACGTTTGTTCCAAAACAAAGAGCATGCCAAGGCGATGCGATGGCACAGAGAAGACTGTAAGAAAGATAGAAAGTTGAGAGTACCCGTTGACGGGCCGCAGTGGAGAAAAATTGAGAGAAAGTACATGAAGGAGTTTGAAGGTGACGCAAGGAACATATGGTTTGGTCTAAGCGCAGATGTCATTAATCCTTTTGGGGAGCAGAGCAGCAACCATAGCACCTGGCCTGTGACTCTATGTTTTTATAACCTTCCTCCTTGGTTGTGCATGAAGCGGAAGTTCATTATGATGCCAGTGCTCCCTAAGCAATCCGGCAACGACATTGATGTGTACCTAAGGCCATTAGTTGAAGAACTCTTAGAGCTGTGGAATGGAACAGGTGTACGTGCGTGGGATGAGCACATGAGGGAAGAATTTGACCTAAAGGCGTTGCTGTTCGTGACCATCAATGATTGGCCTACTCTCAGTAACCTTTCAGGACAGACAAACAAGGGATACTGCGCATGCACGCACTGTTTGGATGATACTGACAATATATATTTGGATAATTGTAGGAAGAATGTGTACCTGGGACATCGTCGATTTCTTCCGAGCAGGCATCCCGTAAGAAAGAAAGGCAAGCATTTGAAAGGTGAGGCGGATCACCGGACGAAGCCTCATCATCGTACTGGTGCTGATGTACATGATATGGTCAAGGATTTGAAGGTAGTCTTTGGAAAGGGTCCTGGAGGACAACCTGTTCCGAATGACGCTGACGGACGCGCACCCATGTGGAAGAAGAAATATATATTTTGGGACCTGCCCTATTGGAAAGAGCTAGAGGTCCACTCCGCAATCGACGTGATGCACGTGATGAAGAATCTTTGTGTGACCCAGCTTGGCTTCTTGGGCATGTATGGGAAAATAAAAGATACACCTGAGGCACGGGAGGACCAGCAACGTATGCACGGAAAAGGCGGCATACATCAGGGTCATGCCAGCTACGCTCTTACCATAGAAGAGAAGGAAATCTTCTTTGAATGCCTGCTCAGTATTAAGGTACCGTCTAGCTTCTCGTTGAATATAAAGGGAATAATAAATATGGCAGAGAAAAAGTTCTAGAACCTAAAGTCTCATGACTGCCACGTGATTATGACGCAACTGCTTCCGGTTGCATTGAGGGGGCTTCTACTGGAAAACGTTCGATTAGCCATTGTGAAGCTGTGCATTCCTCAATGCAATCTCTCAGAAGGTAATCGATCCAGAAATCATACCAAGGTTAGAGAATGATTTGGTGCAATGTCTTGTCAGTTTCGAGTTGGTGTTCCCACCATCCTTCTTCAACATCATGATGCACATCCTAGTTCACCTATGCAAAGAGATTAACACTTTGGGTCCAGTATTTCTACACAATATGTTCCCCTTTGAGAGGTTCATAGGAGTCTTAAAGAAATATATTCATAACCGTGCTAGGCCAGAAGGAAGCATCTCCAAGGGCCATGAAAATGAGGAGGTCATTGAGTTTTGTATTGACTTTATTCCTGACCTTAAGCCGATTGGTGTTCCTGAATCGTGGCATAAGGGCAGACTAGATGGAAAAGGCATGCTATGAGGAGATCAAATAATATGTATGGACGGAAATTCTCTCACTGAAGCACACTACACAGTTCTACAGAATTCCGCCTTGGTGGCTCCGTATATGGATGAACACAAGAATTTTCTATGCTCCAAACACCCGGAGCAGTCTGATGACTGGATTACACGTGAATAAATGAGGACTTTTGCCGACTGGTTACAGACACGTATCATGCATGACACCTCTATTGAAGAGATTTTTTTTCAAAACTGTGATGATTTTTATAGCAAATTCGGTATATATACGTCCTCACACAAGAAAATCAAAACTAGCACCCCGTCGGCCTCCAGTTGGCCGAAGAGGGGCTCTTCGGCCTGCGGTTGACCGAAGTGGGCTCTTCAGCCTCCCATTGGCTGAAGAGTACCCCAACTGGACCGAAGAGTACTCTTTGGTCTGCCGTAGGCCGAAGAGTGCTCTTTGGTCATCCGTAGGCCGAAGAGTACTCTTTGGGGCCCAAGGGCTAGCATAGGCAGAATAGCACAACCATGCAGCTTCGGCCTCCTGCTAATGCGAAAAGTTGGGGCCCGAGGACTCTTCGGCCTACGGTTGACCAAAGAGTGCTCTTCAGCCTACGGTAGACCAAAGAGTCCTTTTCAGCCCAGTTGGGGCACTCTTCGGCCAACGGGAGGCTGAAGAGCCCACTTCGGTCAACCGCAGGCCGAAGAGCCCCTCTTCGGCCAACTGGAGGCCAACGGGGTGCTACTTTTGATTTTGGTGCGTGAGGACATATAGATTCCGAATTTGCTATAAAAATGATCACAGTTTTGAAAAAAAATCTATTGAAGATGACATGTACTTGCTGTCCCAGTTACCATCTTCGAATATAATGACTTTCAAAGGGTACGTGATAAATGAGAATACATTTTACACGATCGCCCAAGATAAGAAGAGCACCAACCAAAACAGTGGTGTCCGCTTTGATGCAGCAACCAAGACGGGAAAGGAAACATATTATGGTTACATAGAGGACATATGGGAACTTGACAATGGACGTGGTTTGATGGTCCCTTTGTTTCAGTGCAAATGGGTTAATATGACACGAGGCGGGGTAACGGAAGACCCGTAGTATGGAATGGCAACAGTGGATCTCAACAATCTTGCATATGCAGACGAACCATTCGTCCTAGCCAATGATATGGCACATGTTTTCTATGTGAAGGACATGTCTATCAAGGCAAGAAAAAAAAGGATAAGGAAGCGAATGCATCATACGATGAGCCAAAGCACCACATAGTTCTTTTTGGGAAGAGAAACATTGTGGGAGTGGATGACAAGACAGACATGTCAGAAGATTATGAAAAGTTTGATGCAATTGCTCCATTCACAGTGAATATTGACCCGAGCATCCAGTTAAATGATGAAGATTTTCCATGGTTACGGCGCAAAGGGACACACGCGGAGAAAAAGTTTCACACCCAAAGATCTGGGATGTGATTGGCTTCACTATCATCACTTTCTTCTGTGTTTCACACCCAGGAGGGAATATGTGTAATAGTTAGTAGTTATATGTTTTGGCATTTGAAACGCGAATTTTTTTTATGTGCAAACAAATTCTTTCATGCATTTACTGATTTTTTTAGCTAAATGACCCTGAAATTGAAAAACACTTCAAATAAACTCAGAAAAGGTTGAAAGTTGGCATGGTATCATAATTTCACCCACATAGCATGTGCAAAAAGTACAGAGGGTTACGGCAAAAACTGGATGCACTTCGTGTACAAAATGGACAATCTTTTTCGAAGTATCAGGGTTTCGGACGAAAACTCATCTGTTACAAAGGCATTTCATTTTTTTAAATAACCTAAGCATTACCAGATTGAATATAATGATAAAACACACTAATATTAAACATAATAAAAAGAATCACTGAAAAATCTATTTTCAATGTTAAGTTATTCACAAACTAGTGATTCACACAAATTTCAAATAACTCAAAATTTAAACTATTCAAATTTGAAAACAACCGGCACTAACAGAAAGTTTGTAATTTTTTGTACCTAAAGCAAAAATATTCACAAAGAAACTCTAAATACAGCAAAAAAACAACTCAAAAATAAATAAAGCAAAAAAATAAGAAAATAAAAAAGCCCACCTACTGCGCCACAGCGGCCTGCATACGACTAGAAACCCAACCTGTTGTCGAGCCAGGATGCAGGCCCATAAAGGCCCAGTAGGCCCACATGCAGCACAGAACAGGTAGGCACAGTAGGCCTATTTTGGAGAGGAGCTCGAGAGAGCTACCGCACTGGGGCTTATAAACCCGTGTGGACGCCCCTCGTCTAGCGAGGTGGGACTAAACTTGCAGCACCTCACTCGCGCCAGCGCACCCCCTTTAGTATCGAGGCGTGGCACCAACCAGTACTAAAGGTTGGGGGTCTTTAGTACCGGCTGGAGCCACCACCCGGTACTAAAGGGGGGCGCTTCCTGCCGCTTGTCCTGGCCAAAATTGACCTTTAGTACCGGTTGGTGGCTCCAACCGGTACTAAAGGCCCATCCTATATAAGAAAACACTTCAAAAAAAAATTCAGTTTCTCATCTGGTTCTTCGCCTCTGCCCCATCGCCCACCGCCCCCCATCGACGCCCCCGTCGCCGCCGTCCTCGTCGACGCCCCTGTCACCGCCGCCCTCGTCGACGCCCCCGTCGCCGCCGCCTCCATCGATGCCCCCGTTGCCCCCGTCCCGGCCGTCCCCGTCCCCGTCGCCGCACCCCGCCCCATCGTCCCGTCGTCCCCGCCCGGCCC